>NW_024609880.1:44468827-44677270 GCF_016920785.2 Ixodes scapularis | reverse complement strand
TTAATATATAATAAAGTGTAAAGTATATGTTAACGTTTGTTATCTTTCAAGCCGCCGGCCGGTTTAAAGGGTTTAGCCGTATGCCGGAAAATGTACGAAAATCAAGATTTTTTTATATCGTATTACAACGACATTCCAGCTTTACTATAGCGATCTAAGTCAAAAATATTCCGCATAAATATTTCAAGACATATCGTTTTTTTTTCAGTTCGTCTGTCATTTGGCGCTCTTTATCTGCATTTTGTTTGAATGTATTAAAAAAAAAGTCATCAAACAAGAAAAAAAAGTATATCATGCTTAACGCAAGCAATATACGGTTCTCTTCTCCGCAAATCGGAGAGGTAAGTTTTGCCTTTTACCTACCACTTTATTCGTCAGTTGCAAGCAAATCAAAATGCGAAGGAAAATACTACGAAAATAAGGCTTGCGCACACACGCACACAAACCGGAAGACAGGGAGAATGAGAGCGACAGGAGCAAATAGAGAGACCGAGTTATACATCAAACGTTGATTTTGCATCGGGCAGTATATCCGTTTTGTGTTACGCGAGCTTTCCGCTTTTTTTTTTTTTTTTTTCTTAGGAGCCCGTATTATCGCCTTCCGTACTTTAGGACCAGATTAAAACGCCATTGTCGTTGGGCAACTCGCAAACTGTGATCGAGTTCGAAGACCACAATTCTACGTCGTTTCTTTATGTTCAAGCTTTTCACCAGGGTACCGTTAGTGTTTACTTGGATCCGACCTCAGTAGCACTGCCAACATTGGAACCGTGTGCACGATGCTCCTGAAAGGACATTTTGGTTGAAACTAATTGTTTTTTACGGTGTTTTCATACATGCAAACTTCGAAGTGACTCCAATTTTGATTTGAGGAAGTATATATTAAAAAGGTGGAGCTTTCTGACTAACCAACAATTTGAGACCGTTGTTTGCTTTAGTACATAGCCTGGTTTACGTCTAAAATAAAGGTCGAGTTATTAATTAAACTATACTTTACTTTATAATAGTACTTACAGTAAATACTTTTTTTTGCTGTTTTCAGTGATTGATAAGACCGAAGGATCAATCTGCCATGTTTACAAAAAACTAGGGGAGAACATTTTTAAGTAAAATTACGTATATCCAGTTGTGTACAGGTTACTCGAAAAAAAAGTAACAGATAACATTTGCAATTTATCTTGTTTAAAATAGAGTTGTGCCCAACTTGACTACTCGAGACGAAAAGTAATTGGCATAAACTTGCAAGAAAAAAAAGTTACTTCTCCGATTACTTCAGATCTTTAAAAGGACATATTTTTGTATAAGTTTGAATATTGGTCTTTTCAATCTTTAGTACTTGATTGAAATCGTAAAATTATAAGCTCCTTGTTTTTCTTAGTTCGCCGATTTCGGTAAGGCACCCTACATTCGTAGATTTGAATTAAAGATGTTTTGGTAGAAAACTCGTAGGAACAAAGGCCGCCATTACAAAAATTAGGGGGAAAAAGTAACACTTACAAGTAATTTTAGTACTTCCAAAGGTAATCGAATTGCTGTTGCCATTACTTCCTCATAAACGTATTCAAATTATTACAAACTTACTCCAAAATGTAGTCAATTACAAGTGATTTGATTACGTGTAATGAGACCCGCACGAGACTGTGTATATCGCATAACCCTAATTTAATTAAATAAATTTGTTCGAAAATAAATACGCACTATGATAATGCAGTTAATGCAAAGGTGCGAGCGAGCTGGACAAGAATAACGATCATAACCCCTAGAGAAGGGGAGCCATTTTTAAAAAATGACAAAAAGACACAAATCTCGATGCACAGCGAGCTAAGGACCATTTTTTGTTTCATACCTTGTCTACATTTTTCTCAGAGTTTTGGCGTTAATGTTGTAACCCCCCCCCCCCCCCCCCCCCCTTTCTCCCGAAATAAAAGGGGTCTGACAGCATAGATGACGGTACGCATAGGCGTGCGCAGGATTTTTCATTAGGGGGGGGGGGGGGGGCGAGGTTTACCCGGAGCGCCCCCGCCGCCCCCCCCCCCCCCCCTCCCCCCCCGCTTTCTATCAACGCACTCCCTCTGATGTCCTAATGCTCATATTGTTGTGCTGAGACGAGATATGGTTATGAAACGTTCATTTCAACAATATTGAATTGTAACATATACAAAATATTATTAAGCAGTAGGTTTCACTTTCTTGTGGAACGTCCGCAAAGAAAGGCAGTCCCTGCGCAGCTGAAGCGTCAGTGATACAACGCGCATACAAAATTTTTTATTCTTTCTAAACCAGAGAAAGAGACGACACATATGCCATTTTTAACAGCACAAAATAATTAAAAATATTGCCTCAACGTGACTATGCAGTATGGAAAATATAGTATACATACAGGGCAAACGCCTGGGTGCACCTACACATGGCGAAAGCTGTCATATGGCGTCTGCAACGTTCATGCAGAGGACAAAAAACGCCACCCAATATACAACGTAATAGCAAAGCTTAAAAGCACGAGAATATACCGCAGATTAAAAATACGCGAAACAGCAAGTTACAATATTTAGTAATTATTGAAGATAAACGCTATAACATGCCATTCTTTTTCTTCTGAGCATCCAAATGTACAGTTGATAATCTTACTTTCTGGCGCTTGATAGAAACATGTATAATAGAAACAAGATAACACGCACGCATTATGTCATGCTCAACAAACATTATACAAACTAATGGATATGTTCTGTGGTGGCTAAAATATTTTATGACTAGATTACTGAAAATGTGTAGCACGTGGGAGATATAGTACTTTTCACCAATCGTGAAAAGTCTAAAGCAAAATTCTACGCGATTTTGTCGCGAACTGTTCGATGACTGACTGCGTCGCGGCGTGTTTTTATGGTTGTTTTTTTTTCGTTGCGCGCACGAGGGAACTTTGGCGTCGGTGTTTTATGCCGTCGAAAAAGAAAGCATGGGCCTCCTGCGCTGCCCAGAGGGTGCTGCGAGTAAGGCTTGTTAGTACTTGTTTTGGGTAGTACAAATTTTAGCGTCTCAAACTGTCACTCATTATGAAGCGTGCCTGCTCTGGTGCGGAGCGCGAGATCACGATGAAAATGCAAAGACAGTACAAAAATTCGAACGCCGTCAAAGCTAAGATGCTGAGAGCGTGAGCCAAGAGATGCCGTTTTACGCGTTCCAAAATAGACATTAAAAAAAAAAAAAAAATTAAAGCGTCGCGACACAGGTGTTGGGACGTCACCACCCGGAGGTAAGAGACGCGTGCCCTAGCGGTGGGTGTCATGAATTTGGCACTTTCGATTCTTTTGCAACGTTGAGTTTGGCCGATTTCTGGCGTCCAAAGTTGTTTTTTTGCTCTTTAGCACCACATAGAATTGAAAAAGCTCGACCAACGTGCCATAAGTAGGGCTATGCTCAATCAGGTGAGCTTGTACTACCCAAAGTGAGGGCGCTACAGTTTGTTCAAAGCTCCAGCGGAGGAGGGCCTATACTGCCGGCGCCGTCGCGCCTCGAGTCGGGCCAACTTTGCGCACCCCCCCTAGATAATTAGAGGGGGCGGCCGCCCCCCCCTGCCCCCCCCCCCCCCCCCCCCCCCCTGTGCGCACGCCTATGGCGGTATGCATAGGCCTGGGTGAGTACAGCAATACAATCGATTTAAAGCGATACTCCGGCGATTCCTTCACGGCCCCTGAATTGCCAGAAATTATGCTAAACACAAGAATAAACACCACTGAAATAGTATCCCAAATTTTATGTCAAGATAGTTTTTTCCGCGGAGTTACTAACTTTACAATTTTGGTCTTCACCATGTTTTTCAAACTGAAAGTTTCTGCTGGCAACACCGAAGAGTGAATCCCTGCCAGAGCGGAAGGCAGGGATCCACTCTTTGGACTGTAGAATTCGTTTTCAACTGATACCAAGCAGTTTCAAAATGTCGTATGAATGCATTGTAAGCTCGCTCCAGTACCAGCGCAGCAGGACGAAACGAATTCTCGCCATAGTTATAATAATTTAGGCTGCCTGCTCGACTGGCGAGCCTGCCTGCTAGTGACGTCACGGCACAGAAAAAGGCGGGTATATTTGAATGTTGGTTTTCGCATCGATTTTATTTGTCGATTTTACAATGTCTATTATGAAGTTCGTGATAGTAAATAAAACACCGAAAAGGGTAAATGCTGGGGATACAGAAAATGCAGTGTATCGGACTAGCTAAAGAAAAATCGGCGGAGTACCCCTTTAAAAGTATTTCAATACTGGAACAATTCAAAATTGACAGCGATCTTTTACTCCAAATCACTACAATGCATGATATCCTGTATTTAAGACCTGATTGTTTACAGATTTTTATGCACGTTGACATACATTTCAGGGAGGAAGTAATAACATAGTGGTTATTAATTTCCCCGCTTACGTTAGCGGGAAAATTGAGATCACGTGGCCAATACACAGATTCAGTTCCGCCCCCCCCCCCCCCCCCCCCCTTATTGGCAACGACGTACGTTCAAATTTCTGAAATTAAAATGTAATGTTAAAAGCAAATGTTTTAATAGCGTCTTAAAGTAAATCTCGATATAGCAATGCAGATAATCTAAAAGGGTTTTTAACGCGAGGCTTTTCTTATCGCAATACCCTCCACCCCTGACCCAGAGTAATGCAGGCATAGACAAGGCTTTCTACAAGGCCCACCTTTCCCCGTCTTCATATATTATTTAAAACAGCGGTTGATACTCATCCGTCAAGGAAACCCGCCATACTCCGTTTCAGCTCACCAAGGACCGGAACGGGTGGCACGAGCCATCGCAGCCCATTTAACCAACACGACCTAGAATTAATCGAGGCCTGCGAACGTCGCCCTCTTCACCCATTGAACGTCATCAAGGTCGAATATCGCAAACGCTGCAATTAAACTCGAACCTGACGCCCAGTGTTCTTCGACGCGTTTCATTGAACCCGAGGTCCAGCCGAACGTTGACTCTACACTCGTATCCAATCAACGTCCTTGCTCGATCTGAACGTGATGGCGTCGAAACCCCAGCGAACGGGACTCGATTATTCTAGATGGTGTTGATCCAGGCACGAAGAATGCACCACGTGACTACGCTCCCTATGCGTCGCTGCGTCGTTCCCTGTGGTCGCGTGACACTAACACGCATTGGATTGGCTTCTATGGCTCGCAGCCTCCAGTGAGATTCATCGTAACGTGAAAGGAGGTTTAGTGCGGGGAACAAATATCGAAGCGACGCTATCTGTCCTTGTCGCCTAGCCATCAAACCACGACGGAGCAATTGGGAAAATTCGCGCCGTGTGACGACCGCCTCCGCCAATTTTCTTTTCCCGTTTCCCTTGTGTTTTTTTGTGTTTTTTTTCTGGGGCGGGGAGGGGGGGGGGGGGGGGGGGGGGGAGGGCGTCGTTTCTCGACCTCGGAGCCGGCGCTATGGCAACACCGCCTGTACACAAAACCGGCGTGCCGGCGTGTGCGCTGCCCGAGAGCTAGGCACTCCGGTTGCAATGTTTTTTTTGATGGTGTGACAGGTGTGAAACCCGGTAGGGGTGACATTGGAGCGATTGGATGGCTCGGAACATCGCTGGGGTACTTGGACAAACGGCTTCGCTCGAGGAGAACGTGTTTAATGTGGGAAGCAACTCGGAACCCGGTGATCAACCCGTCGATGCCTAATGTTCCGAACAGCTGGACAAAAGATCGAGGCGAAGATTGAGGTGATTGAGGCCGCGTAGGCTTCTTATGATGGCTAGATTGTTAGGCGGGCCTGATGGACTTCCAGCCGCATCAATAGGTAAGAGTTATGATCTCTTTGCAAATGGGTGTAGGTACTTTGTAATTGCGTGATATAAGCCGCAGGCGCATCGCCTTATTTGATCAATGCGATGCTTTTACGAAAAGAGGTTTTAATACAAGAAGTGTTCACATTCCGGAGGATTAGACAACTTCAAAATGAGATATTTAGGTTTCAGCCAAGTTGTATTGCTATGAGCAATGCAAGCTTTGTGCTTATAGCTTCGTATTAACGTTTCGCATGAACAGCAAGCCAGTGAAATATAGCTTACATCGTTTGAAACTCTATGGCATGTCTTGGTTACCGAACTATAATCTGGGGTGTTAAAACAATGAGATTTAAGGCTATCAACGCACTCGCACTAAAATAAAATTTTATCCAAAATAAATTAGAACCTGAACATTAAACATATCACGCCAAAATTAGATTATTGAGTCCAAAAGGCTCTTACTTCGCCGGCACAATCTTAAAATTTGTTTGCATAAACGTTTTTTTTTTTCATTTTTATAGAGAAAAAACAATTGTACTTTTTTCAAGAACTGAGCAGATAACTAATCGTTCAAACACGCAGAAACCCGGAAAACATTTGGAGTTATTGGTTGTCCGGAAAACGTGCTGAGATAAGAAGCACACATACAATAATAATGACTTTATTTACCATACAAGTACAGTGGTAGAATAATTCTACAAGACTATGTGGCTTCGTATGGATCAGGGGTGGCCAGACTGCGGCTCGCGAGTGCGGCTCTTTGGGCGTTAAAGTGCGGCTCGCGGCTCCCTAATATTTCTACCCTCCCCCCCCCCCCCTTCCTTTTCCCGCCTCCCTCCCGGTCATACGAGCACTTCCCTAAAAAGAGATAGGGACGCGTTTTAAATTGAAAGACAGGTTGCGATTGGTCTTGTGCTGGTGCTACTATACGTACAGTTGGCTGTTTTTGACTGAGGTATATCTAAAGTAGTTCAAACTTCATTTAATGCTCTAAAAAAAAAAAGTTCGAACCCCCGCGCTCATTTTTTCCCCCCTTTTCTGCTTTTCCTATTCCAGGCGGCTCTTGGGAGTTTGGTGCATTTGTGCGCGGCTCTTAGGCCGGGTCAGCCTGGCCACTCCTGGTATAGATGGTACAAAAGAATTAGGCCGCAAACGAGCCGGTGAGGGCAACGTAATTTAAGGCAAACCCCCCGAGACTGGAGAAAAGACGAAGGAAAACACAAAACGTAAAGTCTCAAACACAGCTGAATTTTATTCCCCCTAAATTCGTGTTTATATAGTGTTTTACGTCCCCCAAGACTAAAACAAAAGAGAAAGAAATCGAGAACACTCTTTACACAAATGCATAAGTACCCAAAGGACTTGGCACAAGACCAAAAGAGGTTCGGTTGAACCTGAATCATTTCATCCGAACATCCTGATAAGAGACACAGACACACACAAAGACACAGAACACACAGACACACACACATACCCTGTGAGTCTTAACAGGATGTTCGGGTGAGATAATTCAGGTTCACCAACTTCTTTCGGCTTTGTGTCAAGTGCTTTGGGCTCTTATGCGTTTGTGTAAAGGGTGTTCTCACTTTCCTTCCCTTTTCTTTTAGTTTTTGGGGAAGTAAAACCCTATATAAACACGAACTTATGCGGAATCAAATTCAGCGGTGTTTGAGACTTTGTGTGTTGTGTTGTCCTTCGTCTTTTCCCCAATCTCGCGGGTTTGCTTAAATTATGTAGATATATAGTACCATAGCAGTATCCCAAATATGGCAAATGGAATATCATAAATAGAGTATTGCTATGTATTAATAAAAATACTATCCAGATTAGTACCAATTGGATTGATAATAAACACGAATTATTCTTACCAAAAGTAAAAATACTCTGGATAGTGAACTATTAAGAAACCATCAATAGTAGGAACTAAAAAAACATAGTGTCGCTAAATGTTCACCATTAAGTTTTATTTTTTTTTGAACACAAAAACGTGGTAAATATACCGGTAGATTTGCTCAGCGTTGTCTGTGCGCGCGTTCCAAGTATCGGCGTTACCGGTACCGCGTCACCTTTTTCGGTAACGTGGTGACGTTCTGGTTCTGGTTTCAAAACAGTAACGGATAACGTAAGTAGGTTGCTTATTTCGAATAACGGGTAGCCTAATTACATTATTCGTTACATCTTGCCAAAACTTTAAAGAAATATGCTTAATAGGTGTGTTTTTTGTTTGTGTGTTTATGCGCCAAGTCACAGGACTTACTGCATGGAAAGCCTGCATGGACATAGCATTTATTGAAAAACGGAGCGTTAGCATACATGGAACGTGAAAACGGTGAAAGGTTTTAATTCATGAACAAAAATGAAGCACTGGTTTTGCGCCACAGTGCACAGCACAAAAGCGCATCTGTGCATTTTGTCTGGAAAGGTATTAGAAGGGAGCGACAACGGTGGTAATGTTTGTGGTATCTCCGGGTGAGGACCAATTTTTTATCCCTACTATCTTATCAGGCTCTATCTTTAAACATTGTTTTACACTCCCAGCCGATCCAAGCTAGGAGCCGTAAAAAAACGCATGTAATTACAGAAAACAAAAAAGCAAAAAAAAAAAAAAAACGATTCTAGGAAAGAAAAGTAAACGTTGATAGGAATCCGGTTCACCCACGGCGGACCCTCAGGGTTGAACATGCCGTGGGATTGCATGGCAGATAATATTGAAATCATTGTTTGCAGAAAAAGATCGCATGGACCAGAAGATTTAATTAAGACCACAACCCTGAAGCACGTAAAGTGCCTTTCGATCAATATTGTTTTCATCTTTGTTCACCTAATGATGTTACATATTGTGTCACTAAGGCCGTGTTGCCATATGCCGTAACACTGACCAAGTCAGATCTGATATATTCTTCTTCTTAGTTTATTTATTTATTTCCATTGCTGCCTTCGGTGTACGCTTATGAGCTATTAAGAAGGACCTAATACTATGTATTAATGATTGTTGAATATTGAAGTGGACTTCCGAACTCGTCGTAGCAGTTGTCATTGATCGAATAACCAAACCTCTACTACTATTTCTGGCAATCTAAGTTGGGAGAAAATAGAATAAAGGTGACTTTATATCTCAGATGCCGGTGTGTAAACGCGGTTCATAAAGAAGAAAGGTACAGATTATACAGGCACGTGTTGAGATAGAAAAACATAT
The DNA here is from genome assembly GCF_016920785.2 of Ixodes scapularis. NCBI lineage: Eukaryota > Metazoa > Arthropoda > Arachnida > Ixodida > Ixodidae > Ixodes > Ixodes scapularis. The sequence continues at coordinate 44,668,290 of NW_024609880.1, read as the reverse complement.
ATTACTGCAGCACTATTAATTTCCTTTTATTGGGTGTACGGGCGCCTTTTCACAGATCCAGCAAGTTTGCCTGTATACTTTTGCTTTCAAAGAAACGTAGACCGTAGACGTAAAACCTATCGTCGACACGAAACGGTGGTCCTCGTTTTGTAGATCGGAAGGAAATCATTAGTTTTTGGGTCCATTAGAGCCGGAAGTGTCACGGGTCGATTTCGGAGGAAATCAATGCAAAAAGCATGCCCCTGTGATGAGGCCTGTGGATATGGATCCGATCTCGAGCGGCGTGTTGCCAGCCGCCCTCTTATCAGCAAAACAAACTTGTTAAGTGGGCGCGAGTCGAATCGTAAGAAAACGATAAACAGCTCAACATATGTCCAATATTTTGTTAATTTTTTGGTGTTTATACACTCGGGATTAAGGCACTCTCCCCTAAAGCAGATCCGCTCCCTTGATTTTCCCTGACAACGGTGTCTGGAACGGGACTTAGACTGGTGAGTTAGAGTTTTCTACCGCCCATGCAGCGAAATTTGTCCCGAAGTGGCAACATTTGTGACGTCCAACAAAGACCGGTCTTTCATATTGGCGTACGTCGCCATACTGGCGTTTAACCGTAAAAAATTTTGCAAAAAAAAAAAAAAAAAAGAAATAGCGCTAGGAATATTGAGCGTCGCTGTTGTCACGGCGTCTCAAGCCCTGGCGACTGAAGCCTCCATGGAATGTCAAGCTCAAAAGCTTCCTGCAGCAGAACAGGCGATTCAAATCCGCCTGCTGTGCTACCGCCTGGATCGCGGAAGCATGGCACTTTGATGTCGTCATAAAGCGGATATCCAGGGACACCTTTTTATGACACGGTAAACACACCAGTCGGAGGTACCTGTCAGGCGCCATACTCTGATTACACTCCCCTGCGAGCTTCACTTCTATGAACTCGACACTCGATGTACACGAGTTGTCATAAGTGATCTAAATTGATGATTCAATTTGTTCCGATTGGGACATCTTGATAAGATATGCTTGATAAGGACACCATATGGTGTTAGCTTGTTCTAGTTCTGAACTTACAAATGTTTTGTATGCGGTCAGTAGCACAGTTTTTGATGAGCGAAAAACATTGCGTTTAATGTATCCTAGTGCTTTACACGCGCTGGACAAGGTGTTATTCATGTGATCATTCCAGCTCTGCATATGTTACTCCTAGGTAGTTGAAAGTTATAACTTCCTTTATGGCTGCGTGGTTGAATGTACATTTCCTTAGTGATCGAGGGGTTGGCTAGCAAATGATACATATTTAGTATCATTTGTATTTACGTTGGGTTTCCATGTGTTGCACTAAAATGAAAATTTTTTCAAATCACATTGCAATAGTGCTTGATCATTCGGGTTACTCATGCGACGATAAACAACAAAGTCATCCTCGAAGAGTCTTATGTCTGATGATAAGTTGAGTGACAGGTCGTCATTATATTTTAAAAATAAAAGCTGTCCAAGGACGCAGTCTTTTGGAACCCCCGACTTCGATGGTAATTTGGGAGAATTCCTCTCCCCAACATACGCAGCTTGCTTATGGTTGATTTGAGAATTAGCGATCCACTCTATTATATTGGGATGAATGATAAGTATGGTTATAAAAAACCGTTGGAGTGGTACGGCATCGAAAGGCTTTAGCAAAATCAATGAAAATGGAATCAGTAGTTTTAGAACCATAGATATTCTAGTGCAAATTAATAGCAAATTAAAAACGTTTGGTTGCCCACGAAAAACCTTTCCTAAAGTTGTGTTGGTTAGTGCAGAGGATATGATGGTCACATAAATGGCTAATAACATGTGAATATATAACATCCTCTATAATTTTGCATGGTATGCTTGTTAAGGATATTGGTCTATATTTCCATACCTTCCTTTCTCTGAAGCTTTAAAAATTGGCAACACTTTCCCAAACCTTCAGTCTGCCTGAAAATATATTTGTTTTATTGGCCGCTTCAAAATAAGATAATGCAAGTGAGAAGATATTGTTCGGGTTATCTTAAGAAGTTCTGGGCATAATCCGTCATCTCAAGGTGCGGAGCTTAGGGAAATTCGGTCAATGCTGGCCAAATTTCATCTTGTGTAAATGTGACAGGCTCACATAATGCAGTAGGCGAAGCAAATATAGAATCACATGGTAAGGAAAACAGTTAATCGGTAAAGACACACACAAAGTACTTACTAAAAACGGTTGCTGATTCGCGGTGGGAGAGCTCATGTCCATGATCATTAAATATAAGTACTGGGCAATATTCGTACTTGCTTGGGACCATTGCTCTTTCAAAACTTCTTAGGATTAGTTTTCCATAAATTTAGGAGATCTTTCATGTAATACTCCTTTTTTGCCATCTTAATTTCTAATTTGCATTCCTTGCAGCACTTGTTATACTTAGACCAATCTGGAGCAACATCACTTAACTTCGCTTTCGAAAACTGATGTTGTTTTTTTTTCGTTCAACAATCTCTCTAGTCTGTTGTAAGCCACGGCCGCACACTCAAAGATATCAGGAGTATCCGAGGCTGGAGATCTGTTTAGACCTAAAATCCACGGTCTATTCGCGACTCCAGCGCACCGCTCGCCCTCACGCGGACGAACGGAGAACCAGAGGAGCTGGGACGGCAGCGGTGACGGCGGCGCGGAAACGGTGGCAGGGGCTGTCGGCCTTGATGCGTGAAGCCGTTTTAACGAAAAAAGTGAGCGCGATAAAATAGGGATTCTTGTGCTCCGCCTTGCAACAGCCTTGCACAAAAGACCGGGAGGTCTAATTTCATTAGGGACGTTTCGTGTATTACATACACTGCGGATTTCTGGTCGGGCCGCCATCTCAATCTGCGCTCCACGTGACAGAAAACGCTCTTGCTAATAATGAAGAATTGTATAGTACGGTCAGAGGAAAGTCTATTTTTTGCCGTAAGTAGTAGAAAACTCGTCGCGCAACAGTATGTGCAGCAATACAAATCGGGAATGGGTTCGCGTTTTAAGGCCGTTACAACGAACATGACCATTTATTCCAAGCACTTTAAAAAAGGCAGAATAGCCGTACTTGCTTTCAAGTAATTACCAAGCAAAAAAAAAATGCTCAAAGCATTTTAAGCATGTCTGTGTTAGCCAGCCGTTTGTGACGAGAGCTTAGAACACGCAGTTTTGGCCAGACGAACCGCAATGTTGCAAATAACACGGTACAACAAATGCACTGTATATGAAAATATTTTTTTTTGATAGAACGATGAATCAAACCCTTTAACACGCCGATTATGTTAATAGGCATTTTTTGCACAGCGTACGACACCCCTAACTTCAGTTGGACGTACAGCGCACTGACGTTCAACCGGTGCTACCACCTTTCACAACTTTAGCTGTTTAATATCTTATAATGCGCCGTCATCAAACCTCTTGTAAAAGTTGGGACAGTCAGTTTGACGTCTGTGGGCTGCACGGCGAACTGAAGTTTTGGAGTGTCGTATATGTGACAAGTGTAAGAACTACAGCATTTTTTTTTTTTTAGAGTGATGAGCACGGCAACGCTTCTGGCGCGCACTGAAAATTGTGCTTCAAAGGCGCAGCGCGAGCTTGCGGTTGTAATGCTACACCGCACGGTAGCCTGCGGTAATAAACTTTTTATCAATAACCATACCGCAGTTTGATTACGTGTTGCAATACACTAAAACCGAGACTGTGAGCAGCGATTCGAGCGCCTGTGACGCGAAGTCACCAATACTGTGTATTGCTGCTCTTCCGAAGCTTGACGGTCACCGTTCGCGCCTCTCTTTTAAAAGCACTAATGGCCAGGCAAAGCGCAAACATACCTTCATCACCTACAAAAATATTCTGTCACAAACAGTGACGTTGCTGGTGCCTAAAACGCGCTCGCTCACCACAAAGCTTCGCACTTGAGGCTTCTGCAACTTTTAAATACCAGCATGCTCGTTTTCCTAACGTGCATCAGCATCTCCGTCACCTGTTATACGATCCCTCCCTAACCGCTTCGCATTTGTAGACAAATAAATCCTTTTTAGCGCGCTGAACAGCGCCAGCGAGAAGGCGCACCTGGAGAATCTATCCCCGTCTCTTCCGAGACCTTGGAACTACCGCCCCGCCACCTATAGGGCGTTGGAGTTGCGAATAGTCCGTTATACCCTACGTTGGACCAAGTCCCGAAGGCTGGCGGGCGGAGCATTACCTCAGAAAAAGCTTGCATCCGCATTGCAAAAGAGTGCGCGAGAGAAATTCCGCTACGCAAACTACGAAGAGCACTAATCGTACACATATGGTTCTCTTGTGTGATAGACCGCTATTTTATATTGGTGAAGTAAAGGTACATAATATTTAGTTTCATAAATATTCATGCCATATTTAGTAAACATGTCAACTGTTCGGAGAAAGGAAGGGTGCGCCGGCAAGATTGACGGAAAGTCGTTTCGCCTTAGCCATAACAATCCAATCCAATCCAATCTTTGTGTACGTAAAATGTACCCGGACCCGTATCTCCTTTCCGCACGTGGTTCGTACATACGTTCCCGTGTCGAACACTCGATCCGACTCATCTTCATTTCTTAATGGTCTCTGGTTCTGTATCCGGGTTCTTTTCGCCACATCGCTTTCAGACGGTATTTAATCCTTTCATTAGTCTTCAGCACCAGCAAGCAGAAGGAGCCGCCGCGAAGGCTTGAATGGCAGACGAAAAACTCTCCTCTGCATGACGTGTCTTGGCGCACTGATACGTACGACGGAGCAAATATATTATGTGGTTTCTAACAGGCTCATGATTGGATCGGGCGGCCTGTAGCATTGGGCTTTAGTCCATCGTAGGATGAGACGGATTACAGGCAGTGGCATCGAGCATGACGCTTCGCTATGGTCAGTGCCACAGCGCGTACTATATTTTGTAAGTAAACACATTCAGCCCTAGTCACTCGCCAATCTCCCCCCCCCCCCCCCCCCCCCCCTTTTTTTTTCGACTGCAGGGATTGACTCTCTCAAGTGCTTTGCGGGATAGTAGACTCTCCATATTGTTTGGTGTGCGCATACTAACTTAAAGGGGCCCTGCAAGGACTTATTTAATGCTTTTTAATTTGCACCGAACCTGAGCGCACTGAACGTATATAGTAACGTAATGTAACTTTTCTTTTCTAGAATTTCACTTTATTTTAAAAGCTATAGGCAAATTAGAATTACAAAAACAAGCAAAAAAATAACCCCCTTCATGACGTCCTTGGTTGCTTGAGTGGCCGCGAACTAGAGGAGGGGTAGTAAGCTCAGCGAGCGATCGCAGCTGCCGCACTGCGTGTCGGCGGCTCGAGAGGGCGCCACTAAAGCATGTTCTGAATAAGCCGTATGAAGCGGGCAGCCAGGGCGGCTCGCATTGCATTTGCTGCGCGATTAAACACTAATTCGGCACGCAACTTCATTGGCCGCAAACGACAGCAAGCACGGGGTAAAGATCAGCTCAGAACGGGAGCCACTTAGCGCTGTCATACCGCCAAAGGGCTAAATTGCCAACCAAAGGTGCTCGCCGAAGGCCTTCGGAACGCTCGGAAACGGTTGGATTTTCGACTGCAGCGCCGCCGCGTACACCCGGGACCTTTCTACGCTCGCCGCTAGTCCGTGCCTGATCCCACGACACCTTTCTAGTATGCGCCGCCTTTTGTATTGCTTGGTGGCGGGTATGTCGACAGGTCATTTCTCGTTTCCGCACTTTATAAACTTTAATATATGTTTTCTGATCTAAAATGCTGAACAAAAACTACTTTTATAAATATTTAAAACGGCTCTCGCCACTTATAATTTGTATTTCGACTAAAAGGAATCTTTTAGCGGCTCTGGCCAGTAGTAAGCCAAGGACCAAAAACGTCACATTTTGCGCGCCTTCTGCACCGCGGGTCGCCCCCGTAGGTGGAGGAGGTTTCCGCGTCGTCCGGTTAAAATATGACGCACTGATATCTAGTTACTCTCTCCGTGCCCTCTGGCTTGCCCGAACCCCAAGAGACGTGGAAACCGCGAAAAAGGTAGACGCTTAAATATGACTGCAGGGCCCTTTTAAGTGTATTGAGACTGCCGTTTATACCCATAGGGTTGCGATCGACCAGTGACAGTCGCTAGAGAGAATCGGCAATACACCCGCTTCCTAAGCTACATGCCATCTGGTACCTGTTGCGCTAATTATCTAAGTGTGCTATAGTTTGTGCGCGTACTCTAAGAATGTATTGAATACGAGGGCTGCGTTAGCGTTTGGGATTGACTTGGCTCAGCCAGTATCAAAAACGAGCGCTCCGCCATCGTTCCACGAAGACTCAAATTCAGTCACACGTTTCCTGCCTAGAAAATAGCAAACGCCAGTGTTGCTAAAGTTATCTGATCGATAGCCATAACATACAAATATATATTCACTGATTACGTTTCAGTATCACTTCGAACCTCCGAGGGCGTGAAATGACAGTACTTGCCCATATTTTGTCCTCGCGTATAAAATTTAAAGGTCCAGCTAGCTGACTAGAATATAAAAACAAAAATTATGCTAATTTAAACATGGTGCCATTTTGCTCACTCTAGGCGCATCGATCGGAAACGGCGTTCGTGTAAAAACAGAAATCGTTAAAGCGTCGTCGGTGGTTCGAAAGGCCTCGGCGCTGGGGTAAAATGTCATGGATCAATGTGTTTTTCATGGAAGGCGCTGTACAGCCCAGCAGTCAAGAGTTATTGACCATCTGTCATAAAACAGCTCTTAGATGTCTAGAGCCGCACAAACATGCTGACCTCATTTGCCATTAATGAATTTCGCTGAATATTTTGTACGCCTGAGAGATTGAGTTTAGTAGGGCTGCCTTCTGACATTTACTTTGAGGACGTTTTATCACCTTTATTGACAAAACAAAACAGAAACTTGTAGAAAAGTGATTGTTTCACGTCAGAAGAAGGAAATGGTTGTGTTGAATAACGAACAAAAAATTATACTTTGAAATTGTGAATTGTAACATACATAATTTAAAAATTTAAACGCGAAACCAATATTAAAGGCCAAGTTAGTCTTTGTAAGAAAAGCAACTCAAATCACTTATTTTATATCGAAGAGAGTGGCGCGTACAGTTTCAACGAACTATGCATGTTACTCATTAAGAAAGACCATGAACCACCTGAGGTTTCTAACTTTGACAGATATATTATTATCATAAGCACCCAGTTGGCGGACCCGGTGTGTCTAGATCTCAGGCAATGACCGGCAGGGTTCACTTCGTTTGCGCGCATGGGATGGTGAGGTAATAGCCTCCCCCCCCCCCCCCCCCCCCCTGGATACACCCCTTCACACCCATCCCCTCTCCTTTTTTCAATATTTCCAATGCATAGTTAAAAACCTCTAGGTCTCCCACTTCCTTCCGAAACTTTTACCAAAATATTTAAACCCTCTCTAGATTTAGAACCCTGGGGAAATACCTCCCCATGTCCACTGATCAAACTCAACACCAACTGGTGTTTTTGCAAGCGATTTTGTGATATCCAAACAAAGAAAGGAGACTGAGGCATGTGTCGTACTGAGTTATTCAACAACCTTTGTTATTTATACGGGGCGCGCAAGCACACATGTACAGGCTACTGGAAAAGAGTAACTAAACAACGTTAGTGGTTAACCGCACAAAAAGTAAACTAAGTACATTAATCGTGTGTGCGATTCAAAAGGAACGCGTCTGTAGAGCTTAGACGGAGCCCCCTACTACCCCGTGACACTAAATATGCTGTTTTTAGTAGCCGCCTTCCTGCGTTAAGAAGTGAACATACTGAATTATTTCCACATCTAGGAATATGTTGATTGGTAGGATGAACTGGCGGAGTAGCGTTGCTGCGCTTGAAAGCATTTGTTATGCATGTATAGAAACATAGACGTGACAACAAACATGTACGTACTCATCTTACTGTATACTAGCTGGTTGTGGATGCAATGATCTCTGTGCTTCAGCAGAGTAAAGACTTCATGTCGAACGTTTTTCCTCAAGTGAAAAAAATGGGGTAACTTCTGTCCTACGCATTCCCCTCCCAAAAGTAACTAATACCGCTACTCGTTACTCCATCCAAAAGTAACAAAAGTACGTTACTCGTTCTCTCTTTCGAAAGGTAACTAAGTCCTTAGTTCATGACCTAAAAAAGTAACGAGATAGAAGTAAGGCGTCGTATATAACGCGTTTCGTACAAGACTCCGCGCAAGTTTGTCTACTCCTGCACAGATACAGAAACGTCATGGCGCCGAGCTCTGATTAGAGGATACGCGGGCAAGCGGCGTCGTCTGCTGTTCGTAGCAATGACTGCCTTGTTTTTTCTGCGGTTGCCGGATTGTGCACCGGGGTACTTTTTCGAGCGAGAACTCGGACTTCGAGAAAACGTTAAGTAAATACCCCGAAGCGTTCGTTCTTTTCAGTAATGTCTGAAGACGTTCACCCCTGCAGTTCAAGCACATTGTATTTGATTCGCAACGTTGGATCGCACTTATGCTTAATTCCTCTCCCTTTATTCGTTCCTAATTTCACATGAGCGGAAAGACTCATTTTGTCCACTTGTTCGGCTCGTACTACTGTGGAATCGTATTGGTCTAGTGTATTGTTTAATTTCTATGTCGGAAAACATCAGTGGAGCTTCAAATACCAGAACTGATGATAAACAAAAAACCGAAATTGTTGCGCAGATTTTCGTTCAAATTCGACAGTTTATTGCAACGTCTTGTCCTGCAAAAGCGTTCCTTTATTACATCGTTTAAGAACTATTAGGGGAAATACTAGTCATAGTTTGGTCGAGATGTACATAATGTGTTCTATGAGACATAGTACCAATTCACGCACTTTTCTGATCTACCTATCTGCTTCCCGCAGGTCGGCCTCCCACGACCAACTAAAGACTTTTGTTTTAGAATTGCTTCAATTTAAGTGTTTCTTTCACGCTATATCGATATAAGCATAATGATTTTATGAACATTTTAAGACCATGATAACCATCTTTGCCGTTCAGAAGCTAATATATCATATCACATTCGTTGGGTGCCTTACTCCCTGCGCACATAATTAAAGCAGGTCTATAAGAGATGTCCGAGCCTGCTTCATTGGATGCTTGTCGAGTTACAGACGCGGAAGTGTGTAGGGTTGCTCATAAATGCTATTGCATTTAATAAAAGACTGTCGTAGGAAATACGAGCCTTACAGAGGCCCGAAGAACGTCTGCGCCGCTAAAGGGAGGAGGGGGGAGGGGGGGTTCTTTTTTAAAACGCGGCGCTCGAATAATTAATTTATTTACGGCGTATAGCGCTAGCATGGACGCTTGTGAAACAAAATGTATCACGTAAATGCATGCGAGACAAGTGCAATTGTTGGAGCTGCGCCAGAGGAATAAAACAAAATGGAGCGTCCTGGCTCACAAGTAGCAATAAGAAGTGGTTCAAACTTTATCACAGACTTGCATAGCAATTGGATATTGCGGTGTGCAATCTTTCAGATCGCTCAGGGGGCTCATTGTTGGAGTGCATAATTGCTATATTTGCGAGGGATTGCGTTAAAACATTTTGAACAGTGTTCTTGCGAACTTGGCCCCGAAAGCTTTATTTCGTTCCGTGCCGGTATATGTCTTTTCGAGTAATACATCAATGATACAAATTCGCATCATTCGAAGTTCCCTATCAGCAAGAGCGTCGTCTGCAAGTAAAGACGGTACTGTGCTTCTGTGGTGCTTCTCTGTATACTATGTCGAAATTGTGTCGTTGTTGTTTGGGGGTTTTATAGCGCAAGAGCGCCCCGATGTCCACACTAAAGAAAGGTACATTAGCAATCAAGTTCAACTATAGTTTGTGTACATTACCTATAGTGTATAGAAAAAGAAAAAGGCGGTCAAACAATATGGGAGGCTGCTCCCCTTGGAACAGGGTAGGGTGGAACCAGATGAAGTACTTGCAGAGCTGGCGAAAAAGGACCTGTGTTGTTGTAGATGACCAAGACAAGAACACTATGTAGAAAAGACAATGTATTTCCACAGTGGTCGCCCACGAGTGGTTCCTCGTCCGAAATAATGTACTGATGGGTGGTGAAGGTGTGGTCAATTCTCAGTAAGCACAGAACTTCTCAGGAAGGGGCCCCGATTATAAGAGGTCTCCGAAGTACCGAGGCCTGATTTTATGATATGAAGCTTATTATTGGCCGAATCCTGTTCAGACTACTACAGCTATAAAAGTGCAACACTTATGGGCATTCTAAGTGCTTGGTACAGCATGTGGACGTGTGATCATCAAAGCATATATGAGGAGGCGGCCGGTTTCTCTCCAGCCTCGTTGCCAGCAATGCCCATGTGGCTTGCAAATCAGGAAAACTAAATCTCATGCGCATGCCCGGGGCCCTGTTGAACTCTGACCCGTACAAGTTGGGTCAGCTTGTTCTCGGTTGGTTTACCTGAAAATGCTGCAGTAATAATACTTTGAAAGCCTGCAAAAAGAATATTTTTCAACGCTATTGCTCCGTATTACATAGTGAAGTGCAGCCAGTATGCCATATTACTCGGCAGTGAAAATGCAGGCGACACTATTTAGCCGATTCACGTGGGTAAAATAAGTTGAAGAAACAGCATAGCCACCATGCATTCAGAATTTTGTACCGTCAGTGTTAAATTGCTAATAATACTTGTACTTTTATCTAGTGCAAGGAATTCCTGTTGTAAAATAAGTGGGAAAACATTATGTGTATTAGCTTCTGTGAACTGCCAATTACAAGCTACGGGTTTGATGTCCCATGGGGCAATATGACACGAAGTTTCTAAGAACTGGACACCGCCATGAAGCAGGTTTAGGAGCAGAGGGAGATTCTCAGTACGAAAACTCGAGTGTCGAACAACAGTTGGCTTAAGGTCAAAGGAACGACACAATTTTGACTCTGGGATATAGCTGTGGGCTGAATGACTGAAATCCATAACACTTTGCAAACACAGACCAGACCTAGGAGCTGCTGCCTTATCCCGGTTGACCCGGGGCCCTGTTGAAGTCGACATAGAGTCAACATACAAGCTTAGAACAGGAGATATTCGGAAAGTACAAGGAGCTAGACTGGGAACAATGTGGTGCACAGGACCAAGCATCCTCTCGGCAAACGACCGAGTAGATCAATACACGATAGCGCTATAATCAGGGCTCCATCGTACTAGACAGGGATAGAGACGAAGCAGAGACCTCATTTGTCAAAATGCGAGAGCATTGCTTGTCTCCTTTGAAAGCTTGCTTCTCTATCCCTAGCCGAACGAAGCCCTATGCCTTCCGGCGTCTCTTTTGCGCGTTGAGCATGGTCATACTTGCAGGACGCCGCTTCTATGCATCCATAGCTTCCTCTATACGGACAAAGCCTGGCAAATCACCACAAGAAGCGGCAGCCGAAATCGAAAAGGTAGAGCGGCAGACCATGGACGAGAGGAGAGCCACGTGCGGGCGCCCCTTTGCGGCGAGATGCCGAAACACACTTCTACTGAGTTAAGGAATGTCCGCTCCTGCCCCTCGCGTTCCCCGCGCTAACGCTTCTTTTCCCGTTCGGTTTGAAAACCATGTTTCGGGTCCTGGCAGCTGCAAACATTGTCGGCTGACGTCCAGGTTTCCCGAGAAATGCTACGGGCTACCAGATCCTCGCGCTCCAAATCTGCGACCGGGCACTCTATGGCCCCGTCGTCGATCTGCCAGGCTTTTTAAGTATAGGGGAGGCTATGGTTTAGCTATCTCTTCGTTGTTCCTCTGATTCCTCCGGCAAGGCATTGCGAAGACTGCGACATATCCAGTGATCGCTTTGATGAGATGACCAGAATTTTCGGTGGAGGCGGGAGTTTTGTGACATAAAGAAGGTTAAACAGCTGAGTCGTGCGTAAAAATGCCGTAAATGAAAACTAGCAACATGAGCTCTTGGTCTCCTTTTAGTGAGCCACTCCACCAGACAACTTCTGGTGAACTCTAGGAAAAAAGGAGGCCGCATCTCCACGTGGTGAATGATGTTCATTGGGGCGAAGCTCTGGTGGTACTGATGATATTGATTTCATTGTTCATAGATAGTGCTGATGGTTCTGATTTTTTTTTATTGCTGATAGGTAGTGCTGAGTTCCGGGTTGCGTTTCGACTTCATTATTACTGCTTTATGATCGGTGAAATGCAGAGCCAGTAGTTCTTCTAGCGGATCAGCTTGGATCCGCTAGAAGCCGTGGGAACGGATCTGCATCGCTTAAAGGGGTCATGAAACGCTTTTCCAACTTTTTCCTGTTCAGCTTTCCTCCTCAACTCATAAATCGCGCATTCCACCAAACAGTTAAAGGGCCCATGAAACGATTTTTGGGTTGGGATAAATCATTTTAGATTGGGATTTTACTAATAGAACATCGTTCAGTGGGCCAAAAGAAAAAAGGTAGAAAGTCAAAAGCCTGACATTCAGTGCGAAAATTTGAAAACACAGCGGACTATTTCGTTCCTTCTCCCCTTCGTAACCGCTCTGCCTTTTCACGGGGATACATCCGCGGTCCCATAAGCGTGTCATCGGGTCCAAACTGACGTCACACAAAACCGGACCTCATTTAGTCCCTTCACCCCTAAGCTGACATTGTGGTGGAAGCTACGCGCTTGCCGGACCAATCAGCCACCTCCGTTTCATCACCTGACTTCATTCTCTGCAGCCACATTTTCCACGCTTACGTGGCAAAAGTAGAGTGCCTTCATGTGCGCTTCGCACATGAAGGCTCCCTAGGCAAAAGTGTGGCTAGCCCAAGGAGCACGTAGCTTCCACAGCACTGTCAGCTTAGGGGTGAACGGGCTAGGGAAAGAAACTTTTGTCTGAGTTTTGAGCGACGGGCTAATCTTCTAGGGGGAGAATGGATGTGTCCGGGGATTACACAAACCAGGTTCCGAGCGAGAGGGGCCTCCCTTCTTTTCGTCTTCTTTAACTGTTTGGTGGAATGCGCGATTTATGAGTTGAGGAGGAAAGCGAAACAGGAAAAAGTTGGAAAAGCGTTTCATGACCCCTTTAAAGAAGACGAAAAGGGGGAGCCCCCTCTTGCTCGCACCCTCGTTTGTGTAATCCGGACACATCCCATCTCCCCCTAGAAGATTAGCCCGTCGCTCAAAATTCAGACAAGAGTTGCTTTCCCCACCCCGTTCATTCCGAAGCTGACAGTGCTGTTGAAGCTATGTGCTCGTTGGGCCAGCCACACTTGCCACGTGAGCGTGGCAAATGTGGCTGCAGAGAATGAAGTCAGGTGATGAAAGGGAGGCGGCTGATTGGTCCGGCAAGCGCGTAGCTTCCACCGCAATGTCAGCTTAGGGGTAAAGGGATTAAGTGAGGTCCGGTGTCGTGTGACGTCAGTTTGGACCCGACGACGCGCTTTTGGGACCGCGGATGTATCACAGTGAAAAGGCAGAGAGGTTGCGAAGGGGAGGAGGTACGAAATAGTCCGCTCTGTTTTCAAATTTTCGCACTGAAAGTCACGCTTTTGACTTTCTACTTTTTTTCTTTTGGTTCACTGAACGATGTGCTATTAGTAAAATCCCAGTCTAAAATGATTTATCCCAACCCAAAGATCGTTTCATGGGCCCTTTAAGTCAACGGTCCATGTCTAAAAGAGAATGTGTGGTATGGATTGTGGTTATATACGCAGTTGAGCATTTGACCGCAGCGCCCTCTCGTCTATAAACGTTGAGCCAATGCATGCAAAGTTTAACGCGATTATATGCGCATTTGACCGCAGCGCCCTCTCCTGTATAGACGTTTAGCGGCTACACGCAACGTTGGAGTGTAGCGTAGTGGTGAAGACGTCTGCCTCGTAAGCAAGCGGTCCTGAGTTCGAACCCCCGTGCGGGCGTACGTTTCTTTTTTAAAGTGGGCCGATCCCGGAGGAAGTGCAATCGATGTGAACACGGACGCCGGACGCATGGACAAGGCTAGATCCTAAGGAGCTTCGCCCCTAAAAAAAATCCCTCGTGATTCTAAACAACAAAAAATCGGTGGGTGCCGCACTAAAATAGTCAGTGCTCGGTGACGCAAGCCGCCGCTCGATAGAAGTAGATCCAAGGTATATGTACATGGGTAGCGAAGCTTCGGCCAAAAAGCGGTTCAAAACAAATCGCCAGCGACATCGACCTGGAGGGTCACGTGAAGGATGCGATTGAAGCGCGACTAGGAGAGGTGGGGACAAACATTATTAAAATTAATTAGTTTGTGACTAGAAGTATAATCATTGGTATTTTTAAACAAGCTAAATTAAATTATTAGATAATATCAATCATATTTAACGTGCAACAAAATTCAAAACTGTTTTTGTTTTTGCTAATATTATGCATACTTCTTATTAGCGTCCTCTGTACGCCACTAGCAAAAAGGCCGACTAGCAATAGCGATATTTGCAGTTTTTTTGTAGACCTCGTGGCGCGCGGAAAGGCAGTCTGCTGACGTCCGTCTGCTTGCTTGTGTTTGGGCCTCCACGTGCTCTTCGCTTTTAATTGTTTTAGCGGCAGTTAACACCGTTTCGGGAGTTTTGTTGTTTGCTCGGGCGTGATTAGCCCAGTTACCTGCGCGGGAACTCGGCTGTCGTGCGCTTGGATCTTGGACGCTACTGCGCCCAAGGGGCTCAACGTCTTTTGCGATGATGAGCACAGCGCGATACGCAAAGAAACGGTGCTCCGTGGAAATGTGTGAAAGCAACACCCGCACGGCTGGCATCTCGCTGCACCGGTTTCCCCTCGACGCTCGAAGGTGAGACTTCGCTACTGTCAGTGACATGCCTGCTGTGTGATGTATGCCCCTTGTTAGGTCTCCTCTTAACTCTTGTTAGTTTTACCTAAAACTATTAGGGTTGTCTGGATGTGCACAAGAAGGCGTAATATGTTATACTAGGAATGTTTTAAGTTCGAAATCACTGACTTCGCAGCGTTGTGTACCGTTATTATAAAAGTGCCCACGATATTAAAATTTACCTGTACCGGCCTGGCTCTGAGGAGCCTAGTGTCGTGATCATCGGCGTGGTTATCAGTGGTACAACACAGCTATATAATAGCGCATCTGTGCGTAAGACTCGTGTTTTTACTCTTCATGATGTACACAGAGCAGTGATGTCATGCATTTGTTAAGGTCCTTGCACTGATTTGCTTTGGTTTGTGGACATTTTGGCTACATTTTCTTTTCGTAAGTATTCATGGCACCCTCATAGCACCATGCCTTATCTGCAGGCGCGAAGCCTGGGTTCGGTTCTGCAACAACTGAAGTCTACAGGGGAAGACTCCATGGCAGCTACGAGACAGGGTAGTTTTCTCCTTACATTTCGAGGAGTCAGCTCTCATGCGCCCTGGACACCTCCGTCACAATGCGTTGCTAAGTGTGCTTCCCACAAAAAGTAAACAGACCAATAAACATTCCGTGCACTTTGTGACTAAGCATGGTTAACCCGCTCTTAGAAAAATGGTTACCACATGGGGTTGAAATATTGCTTTTGTGGGCTCATAACATTTTTATATTATTTGCAGGGACGACACATGGCGACATTTCCAGTAAAAGTTCTCCAGGTTCAGCAGTTTTGCATGGTGAGCTTTTTCACTGAAACTAACATAAAGTGGCAGCAACTGCCAGCACCACTGCATTAACTCATGGTCTTCATGACTTGAGCATTTTGCAAAAGAACTAGGTGAGATTAGCTGGGAAAAGCTGGTTGAACAAGGACAGAGGTACTGCTAGAAGTTCATTTCAACCCCGTTTATAATGACATGTTTTACTTGAGGTGACATAATCAACGTCACAGAGCATATTTTGCCTTGCCGACACCCAGTCTTCCATAATAAAGCTGCCCATGAAAGAAAGTGATTTAAATTTTGTGTTAAAATAGGCGAATTCACCATAAATTTGCAGAGGTGAGTGTGACACCCTCATTGAGCTACACATGCTTCGGCAGTTCAGACTCACGGAGCTTCTGTAGTCACCCTGAAGACCAGTCTTCCGAAATGAAACTTTCGTGGGAACAAGGTGATTTTCTTTGTCGTGTGTTAGGATAGACACATAGGAAGGAACTCAACTACTATTCTATGGCCAGCTTCACGTTAAATTTGCAAAGAGGATTTCGCCAGCCTCATCGAGCTGCACATACTCCGGCCACTCAGACTGGTGGAGTTCCTGTAGTCACCCTGTTGACCAGTCTTCTGAATTGAACCTGTCATAAAGGAAGGTGAATATAATTTTTATGGACTCGAATAGGGGAATAAGGGAGGACTTCCTCTTCTCCTTTGCTAAGTTCACATTAAATTTGCAGAGCGGATTTCTGTGGCTTCATTGGACCACACATACTCGTGCACCTTACTAGAGAACAGTCGACTAGGGGCCAATAATAAGTGGTGGCCGAATATTGCTTGTTATATCTTTTTATTCCCCTTTCTTTGTGAGCTTGCTTTCTCAAGTGGTAGAAACAGCGCAACTTGACGTAAAACAGGAAACAAGGAGTATACAGACAGGCGCAGTAAAAGTACACAGAGAGGCACTGTTTCTGCCAGCTTAAATGAACGACCAACTCGTCCAACTTTCCACTCTGTTGAACTTGCTTTCTTACTTGCAGTTTTTACAAAAGCTTTTCTTTCTTTCTTTCTTTCTTTTTTTTTTTTGCGGTTGATCACAGCTGCGCTTTACGTCAAGATGCTGCCTGCTCAAGAGTCCAGCGGGGACGTGGTTGACATGGAGATTTTGGTTTCTACACCGTCGCCTAGAGACTCTCTCTCTGGCTGTGCTGCTGGGCCTTCTCACAAATGTGAGTGCTTTCTATGATGCAAACTTTTTTCTTTTGCAGTTTTTTTGTGTGAAGTTATAAAAGATCAGGCCGCAAAAATAAAAAAGCCAAGGCTCGAAAAACACCAGGGGATACTAAACTTTATCTTGAGAGCAGATGACGCAAGGGGCCACATAACACCAGACCGACTAGCTGGCAGCTAGAAATCGAAGTTTGTTCAAAGTTCACCACATTTTTGTTTCACGGTATTGTCATTGTCAAGCACAAAAAAAGACAAAAGAAAATGTTCCACACGCAGGTGTTAACACCGTCAAATCAAAACAACTGAACCGGTTTCACTGAATCACAAGTCTTCCCGCAAAACCTCACGTAAGACAGTGTTTTTTAAAGTTATTGAAAAGCTGCCGTGGTCATAGGTGTGGGATGCTGAGCCTGTCATGGTCCCTTGTCCTATCTGCCAAACTTTAGTTGCCTGTTGTTGTGCGAGCGCTTCACTGTTACAGTGCCATGGGCATAAGTAAGGTATGGTCAAGCTTTAAGAAAATGCATTTCACAGTTTGGATGCCTATTCTGCCTTGCATGTTTCTGTGTGCGCCCTTGTCTTTTTGGAATATCAGGTCTCTGGCCAACATGAAGCGCCTAGTCGAACATAAAGATGTACTGTTGCTTTCCTAAACTTGAATTGCATGTGTAGTTTGTCAAACTTACAGTTCTTGTTTAAAGACACTTCAGATCATTGAGGAATGTTCTTGAGCGTGAATAGATTACACATTTAATAAATTGATGGCGAGTGCAAGTTTTTCTTGGGGACCTAATCTGGGTCATTTGCCAAATTGCAGCACCCTGCAAAAGCTGCAGCATCGGCAACAAGAAGGTGAACGCCTGAGAGCCAAGGTGCGACAGCTTCAAGAGCGTAACAAGAGGCTGCAAAGAAGGCTGCAAAGAAGGCTGCAACGACAACGTCAGATGAGGACTGTTGCCGAAGTCGTTGAGAGTGTCCGCGTTCATGTGTCTCCTCGTGTCGCCGCACTCGTTGAAGCCCAGCTTAGAATGAGCAATGTGAGCCGGTTTGGCCAGAGATGGTGCAGCCACAACAAAGCCTTGGCTTTAGGCCTCTACTTTCATAGCCCCAAAGGCTATAAGTGTTGCAGGCGACTGCTCAGGCTGCCATCAGTAAGGTCACTGCAGCTATGGCTTCAGCGTGTGCCACTAAAGATTGGATTTTACCCTGGCATTTTCGAGCTGATAAAGAGGCGGGCAGCTGCTTTTCCTCAAGCCGATTGGGCCTGCAGCATAGTCTTTGATGAAATGCACATCAAAAAAGAGCTTTCATACAACCCCTCGTCTGACAGGTTTGAAAGACTTAAAGAACATAGTGGACAGCAAGGCAAAAAACTGGCAAATAAGGCTCTCATGTTCATGGCAAAAGGAGTCGGAACACCGTGGAAGCAGCCGCTTGGCTATTTTTTGCTCACAAAGGCACACCTTCAGATGTACTAAAAGATCTATTTTTCCAGTGCTATAGCGCCCTTGTGGACGCTGGCCTGAAACCGGTAGCTGTTGTATGCGATGAACGGTGCCAGAACGTGTCTCTTTTTCAAGCATCGTAACTGCCGAAAAGCCTTACGTAGAGATCAATGGCAAGCCACTTTTGTTTTTCCTTTTCAATGCTCCGCACCTTTTGAAGTGACTAAGAAACATGTTATTTAAATACCAGTAAAAAGTTGGTGATTACATTGTGAAAAGTTCCTACATCAAGGAAGCTTATGAAAAGGACCGTAAACTTGAGATCGGTTCTATGCTAAAGCTGAAGGAGAAGCATTTTAATTTGACCTTCTCGTCAAAGATGTCGGTGAAACTAGCAGCTCAAGTGTTTAGCAATCACTGCGCAGCTGCAATGTACGCCCTTGTTACTTCTTAGCAATTGCCAGCCAGAGCTGTTCACACAGCGAGATTCGTTGAAAGAATCGACCGTCTCTTTGACAGCGTAAATAGCTCGCAGAAATCTGCAAAGACGCCATATGCCTCTGCAATCTGTAACGGCTCTATCCATGAGGAGTTTCTGAAAGAGTGCATTCTGGTTTCTAAGAGCCTGCAAGTACTCGGATGTGGAAGGCAGCCACACTGCATTCGTGGCTTCTGCTTAACAGCTAGGTCTCTACTGCTGCTCAGCAATCACCTCGCGGTTAATTGCGGTTTTTCCCACCTTTTAAACCGCTACCTGAACCAGGACACCCTTGAAAACACTTTTGCTGTTGTACATTCAAAATCAGGTGCAAACACGAACTCCACTTTCCGTCAATTTCAGGCTGCGTTCAGGCACCTTTTGATTAGCAACCTATTCAAGCTGTCGGAAAAATCAAACTGTGCTGATGACATGTCTCTCCTTGCTACGTTCCCAGCAGGCCTTTTGGCACCTTCTCCTCGTCTTGCCTTAGGAAGCACAGTTTTTCTTGCCACGGCAGACGATTCGCCTTCAAACTACCTTTTGGCAATAGGAGAGAACAACATGGTTTATTTTGCTGGGTGGCTGGCATCGAAATTCCTCAAGGTTCATTCCTGTGTAGGAACATCCCAGAAATATGAGTTGAGGACAGAAAATGCGTGTTTTTCTGAGGGAAATCAAGTGCTCTTGTATTTGAGTGTGAAAGGAACTGCCGACTCCCACTTTGGAATCCTATCAGTTCCTTCTGCTTCTTTCATATTATTTGTTGAAGCTTGTGAGGAAGTCTTCGAGACATGTATCAACAACCTAATTTCAAAGGAGAACGCAGGGCGGACTCTTTGTGTCCTTTTTAACCAGAAGCTTTCAAAGTCTCTGACTGTATGTGACGAAAGTTCTTATGATAATTTGTTTTCTCTGATTGCCAGAGCCATTCTGCACTGGTTCGCGCGGAAAAAAAAAAATGCTGACTATTTGATACAGTAGCAAAGTGTAAAGCTAGGCAGCAAGTGCGCAGACTACGTATGTGAGACCACCCAGAGTACTTTTTAAAGCAGTGCAGGCATGTTCTATTCGAGCCTTTCATTTTCTTCGGTTTCTTGAGGAGAATGTGGTCCTCTAACTTATTCTCATATATAGAGTTTAAAGCTGTGAAGCAAAACTGGCTTATGAAGTGCAGCATACCACAGGGGCTTATGAAGTGCAGCATACCACAGGGCTCCAAGAGGGTTTACTCCACTTGGATTCCTTGACCTCCACCAAACAATCGCTGCGTTGCCGTGTAGCAGCACCAGCAGATGCAAGTGAAGATATTTTCAGCGTTATGGTACCTTGCCCAAGGAATGTGTAGAAAAGTGTAGCTTTTCTGTGTATTACAGTGGTGGTCTCAGTTGTCGTCGGAACACTGTGGAACCTCCGAGTTATTAGTGGCTGTCTATCAACTGTCAACGTCCTCACAACGTCCAGCCGATTGTACAATGTCTTATGTTATAACAGTGTGCCTTATGTACCGATCTATTAATTTTCTTCGACCATGACCTTTTGAAAATAGTTGATACCGATTGTATAATTCTAGTGAGTAATCTGAGTGAATGATTGTAAGTGAATAAAACAAATAAAACGCGACTGTTAAAGCGACGTTGGACTTGCATTAGAGTCACTGTTGTGTATTTCATACGCCCAACACACTCCAGCAATTTGATTCGCTCTTTTTTGTGACATTACATAATTTGCTTTCAGGTTTCTCACATATTTCCCAGGGATCCTGAAGGAACAAAAAGCAAAACACTGCGGCTGCAGTTTGACCACAGTGCAAAGACACGATGGTTGTGACGAAATGAAACTATACTCTCATAGCAGGTCGGCTAACAAAGTCGGCTGCAGAAAAAAAACATTTCGAACAAAATATAAGAGCAAGGGCAAATAAGGGTGTAAACGATCCAGTATTCCAGTATAGAGTAAACACAAGATGTAAACACCCCAGGAAAAACCCGAGACTGCAGGTAAAAAGAACGACATAAACACTAAAAAGTATCAAACAAAGCTCAAACACGGAGCTATGTTTGAGACTTTTTAGTGTATATGTCGTTCATTTACCTGTGATCTCTGGAATTAGTTTTGTTTAATTTTCGCGCCAAACCGCACGCACGCATGACGTCACGTTTTTTTTCCGGAAGTGTCGTCATTTCCTGTTGATTTTTTGTTCCGCCGGAAGTGTCCCCACGACTCATAGATGGCGCTAAAGCAGCTCCATGGGCCGCCATTTTTTCGACATGTGGGCTTCTATGGAAGCTTCGCTACCCATGTACATATACCTTGGTAGATCAGTAGACCCGTAAAGCCGTAGTGTCACAGATTAAAGACGACAGGTCAAGGAAAACACTTCCCAAGAAACACAGGCCGTCTGGGACTGCAGATAATAGGGAGTTTTAGCGGGTCGTTTCCACACGAACGGTTCGCCCTCGAACGCATCCGCGACACCACTGCGCATGCGCGCGCAAGTCGTTTGGGGGTCGGGAGGCTCCTCTCGATCGTTTCTCCCATTCCGGCCGCTGGAGTCGTCACCGCAACGCAGCCAGCACCGTTCACGACTCGGGTAAAAAAAGATGGCGGTCGGTTTGGCGACCGCCTTCGCCGTCCCAGCTGAACGTTAGGCTTAGGACACCGGGAGGCGATTTGCCGTCCTGTTTAAGTCTGCTTCGTTTGAGAGGTTGAACCAAATCTTTTCGAGGACTGCTCACAATGGTAGATCGTGAATGCTGTAAACTGCGGATGCTAGTAAATTTTTGCGATCTGCGGGCAGACTAGCTACTGTGGCGACCGCGAGCAGACGAAATGATTTGGTTCGACGGCACACAACGTGAACGATCGTTCAAGTTGAAGATGACGGAGACACACCACATACCTTTACGGTCGTTCAGACACTTTTTACTCTATCTAGCTTCGCAGTTCTTGAAATTCCGACCAGCATATGTTACGTCGGCCGTCTTGTTCACATCAGTCGTACGCCGGGAACATGAACCGCCACCACGGTGTCCGCCACCGTCGCCACTGATTTACACGTTGCAGAATGTTTCACATGTTTACTAGAAGATGGCGCCACCGTTAAGCATGATCATCATCATGCTTAACGGTGGCGCCACTTCTAGTAAACATCTACACTTCTCATCACACGGTCGCGCCACTTTCACGATTCGCTATAGAGTATGTCAAATTTCACGTACGGTTGCACAGAACGGACCAGCTGTACCGTTCGTGATTTCGGAACCGTGTGCTTGAAAAACGACTCGCTAAAACTCCCTAATGGTAACACGCCATCCCACAGACGGGTTTCCGTCCGGCCTGATGGCGACGATATTTTTGTGCGTGCTTCTAAGATGAGTTCTCCGTTATTTATTCCAAACGCACATGGTTTTTAAAATGTGTAAAACAAATGAAAGACGTTTACAATTTTCTGTAATGCCGAATTCGAGCCCAATTCTTGAGGAGGAGAAGAAAGGGTACGGAGGGGAGGGTGTGCCCCTGCTCCCCCTTCGCACGCTCTCCTCCTTTCCTGCTCCTCTCCCATTTAACAGGAAATTCGCGATAAATTTTCCGCTAAGTGAAGTGGGGAAAGTGAATTGGTGTTGAGGTCACTTTACGTCTATTTCTCAGCTGAATTTAGCGGGGAAAGTTTTCCGGTAAATTTTGCGGAAAAGTTCCCCTAAATTTCACGTGACGTCGCAGCTGAAAAGGCGAAAAAGAAAAGCTTACGTTAAAAACATCACTGGATGACCACGACTCACCTACTCCAGGCAAGTCAGATTCATGGCGTCGCGTCATCACGACGATACTATACTTCGTTCACCCCTAAGCAGGCAGTGCGGTGCGAGCTACGAGCTCACCAGAACCAATCAACCACCTTCCCCTTGATTACCTGACCCGTCCCTTCCTCTGCTCGTGGGTATGAACGAGAGCGTGGTTTCGTAGCGAATGATAGACGTGTGACTACTCCAACGAGCACGTAACTTCCACCGCACTGTCACCTTAGGGGTGAACGGCTTATAGACTACAAGGCGAAGGGCACATCACCAGTGAGGTCAACACATTTTAAAACCTTAGAGGACAAGACAAACGGATCCCCGACCTTCTTGCTCTTTCGTCAAGCAAGGTCAAAACGTAAGCTTTGACCATAGTGAACAACAAATGACTGGAATGAACAGTTAATCTCAAATGCCTTGTCAACAACCCAGAACGTTTCGTGCGTATCCTCGGTAGTGAATGTGCTTTTTGTAGTCGGGAAAGACGGGAATCGAGCAAAACAAAAGCCACTCGCAGTGTGCCTCGTTGCCTTTCCTTGTGAAGTTTATTCAGGAATAAGCCTACGAGCAGATTTCGCCACGCCTATGTTGAGAAAGTACATATTTTAGAAAAGTCGCCCCGTCCCTTTCCTCAACTGGCGACCCTCGTGCTATGAAACATCCAGCCCCCTCGAGTGACGAGCAACGCGCAAGATCTTGGGCCCTTCAGGTGTTTGGGAACAATACTCCTTGAGAGGCATGACCGGGAATACGTCAACTAGTGCTCTTGGGAGAATAGGATTAGATTGCTTCTGAGGTGGAACGGACACGTTTCAAGTTTCCCTTCCTCCCTATAACTTCTGAAAAAACCAAAAAAAAAAACCGGAATTATATATTTTTTTAACTAAGGACCTTCACCGTCGAATGAACTGTGAAACCGGTGAGTCGACTGTCTTCAAGTGAGATCTAAAGAAGAAGTTACTCATCATGTTTAACGCTTGTGTCGTTTGCGCCAGCAAAACAAATGCTTAGTATGGTTCCCTTTGAGGCGCATAAAGCTGCTGCGGTGTAAACAGTAAGATTTGAGTTTTGGAAGATAGAGTTTAAATAAAATTAGCACAAATTACTGCCTCACGGTATCGAAAAGTAATGTCCAAGTAATTTCATTACTTTTGGAAAGTAATTGCGATGTCATTACTTTTAGCCTTGGATAATTTGTAATGTAATTTAATTACATTTTGCAGTTTTCTTCGAAGTAATTATTAATGCAATTTAATTACTCTTTGAAAGTAATTTTTAGGTCTCTGGTTGTTATGGCGCATAACGAAGATGATCTCGTGAAGTAATGGCTGAGGTGCGTGATTGAATTCTGCGTTTAACTTTAAATGGTGACGTCATTGTAACGCTCTTCAGATAGCCCGGTCTTCTCGCCGTAATAAATAAAAGAGTTTTCAACACTGAAAGAAAAAAAACCGTATTACATGGTAGGAAGTTCTTTTCATACGATAAAGTGAAGAAAGTACAACGCTTAGAGTGGTGTTGCAAGACGTTCTTCACATTTCTTTTATTTGTCATAGCTAATATATTGAACGTAAAGGATGTTAATAATGATTAAACAAATATCAAAGTCGGAAAACTTTCTAAATTCTGAGTTAAAAAAAAAAAAAAACAAGATCAATATTATTGGTGTTCAACCGCTTCCTGACGTTGAACCCTTTGCATATGTAGCTGAAACTGAGTGGGTTAACCTAAGTTATTTCTAAACTACGCTATTAGAGCACAAATTATTGATTTTTAGGCTTTTTATGTCAAGTGTTATGTCTGTTGAAAATTTTGAATTTTAATGAGACATTATGAAGTCGTGAACATTCGCCGATCTGGTAGCACCAATCGGAGCGTCACCGAAAGACAGAGAAAAGGTCGGAGAGGTCCAGTCTTGGACGCTGCATTGACCTGACACCGACGCCACTAGACGGGAGGTCATTTACAAAGGAGCCGGCCCGTTCTGGTTGACGGAGTGGCCGGCTGGGAGTCACGCTCCAGTTTGCACGCCGTACCCTTGGTACCGGGACAGTAGCACCAAGGTCGCAAGGGTACGTGGGGCAACCCTGCTCCAGTGACCTTTACGGATCTCTTTGTGGCATTGAGACTGGTCGCGGGAAAAATGTAAGGCGGTCATACCACGGACCTCGTTTCGGCCCACGTTTTATTATATTTAATTATTTATTATTTTTGTTTCGAAAGTGATAGTTTGTCAAATGTTTAATTAATATTTATCTAAACGCTTTTGTAGTTCACGGCAGACATAAATATATGTCATGATGTGGATATCAATAAAATAATTCAGCAAATATTCTGGCTCGTAACGGAAACAAGTTAAAGTTGTTCATGCCGCTAGGAAAGTGGAGGCATTCATTCTCAAGTTGAATTGAAACCAAGTTTCCTTTTAAATTTTGACAGCTAAATAATTCAGGCTTTTGCAGTTGTTGCCAAGTTTTCAGCCATTTCAGATTGAGTAGTTTATGTCACCTTTGAGGTTATTTTTTATTTTCATATTATACTGCAGAATTCTAGAGAAAACTTCGAAAGCATGTACGCGAATGAAAAAATAGGGTTTCCAACACCCGATTCGCCGCAAAAATATTAAAAATCGCTGCGAAATGTGGACCTATTCTTCCCTCTCTTACAACGACCCCCTACTACTGCTGTCATATTTTTAGATGAATTCACTCGAATTCAGAAGCAAGTTTTTTTTTTATTTGACCTACTAAAACCTGGTGGTTGAAAAAGCGATTTCGACCTTAGAAATTATTATTCACTGAATGACGTCTTTTGTTGTTCAGGTACATAGTCCTCACAAAAGACGCCGCAACGTCCGTGAAACAGCAACCACAGGCATGACCCGTCCGGATCCCTGAAGCACTGTTCAGCGCCGAACCTGGCGAACCTACACTCAGCATGGTACTTCTGGTAAGGTCAATGCTGTTTTTATGATATAAATGTATCACTGGTAATGGGGCAGAAAAAAAAAATATATCAATAACTTATTGAAAACATTTAAGACTCAATTTTTTTTTTTTTGTATTTACAAAGAGGCTATCAGGGTCTGATTTAAAAGATAGCATGAGTTATAAATTATAATCTTCTCACGACATATAAACTTATCATTCATGGTATTTTCTTCTTCGCAAGGATAATGCTTGCCCATCTTATGCATTTTAGTCAAAAATAAAATTCTTTACAATTACGCTTTTATTTTTCGCAGTCATTTATATTTCTACGTGAAATGTTAATCTCGCCTCAAACAAAGTGTTGGTGAAAATCTTAGGAATTCAATATAAATCCCTTCAAACCCCAAAAGCTGTTTCTTCAAATCACAATAAACACAAAGTGCGTAATAGACTTGCAGTAAAAGCGTCTTGATTTTCGCATTACGCTTCTGAAACAAGATCTCATTAAAATAACCAAAGATTAACTTTGCAGGCTTTGCCATTGCATTCCTGAGAGAGTACCCTTATTTGTGTCCCCCATAGTACCTACTATACAGGGAATGTTAATTTTAATGCGAACATATTTATTTCAATAAAAGTATAAAAGGTTCCCTAATGTAATCTGTGCAGATAAGTTTTACAAAAAGAGAGACCTTGCTCACATTGCTTTACAACTTTCTATTCGAACGCATTGATATTGATTGTTGCACTAAACATACAATCTGCGCTTATTTTTTTAGGTGAATGTCTTGTTTCATGTTAGTATTCTACTGTGTTCTTTGCGTGCAGGGACACCATACCTATGCGTCGAGAAACTGAGGGAGAGGGGAAACGAGAGGGCGTGGGAATCGTCAGGACGACAACCTCTTGTTGGAATGATTAGTGGGTAGAGCCAAAGCTAGCAACCTTCATTTCAACTACGCTCGTCAAACGCGTTAGAACGCGGGAACGAAACGCCGGACGCCGGCGCTCTGCGTTGTGAGGCGTTCGACGAGTGCCGTGGAGACAAAGGCAAATAGCTTTTGTACTCTACCCACTAATCAGTCCCATGAGAGCTCGACGTTCACACGTCCCCTCACGCTCTAGTCTCCTCCTCTGTCTCAGTTTCTTGTAGCATATTTTGTTTCACCTTAAGCCCAGACACAGTCGATGCTACATTGTAATGGGACCAGTCAGACAGCTTCAAAAGTGCACCATCATGATGTTCGCCAGAGCCCTAGTAAAAGACACAACGTCACCTGCTTCGCGAAAAATGGGATATCTATTTGTAAATTTAATTTTAACTAAGAGGCGGAAATCGAAACCGAAACTTTGACTCCTTCCGGCAACATTGGCCTCGGGCCGCCAAGAACATGACTGTCATGTGGTTCGAGATGTCACGTGATCCTCTACGCAATGACGGGCGGGATATGGGTGAGCGTGTGCCGGGCGCAAGTGTCGTCTGCACCACACTCTTTAACGCGTATTGTTGTCTATGACAATCGACGACGTCTGCGCAACTGCGGCATAATTCTGCGCACGTTGTGTCCGTAGTGTGAACAAAACTCCCGGAGACAATAATCACAAAGGGTGAGACGATGACGGCGGTTGTGACGCGAGAGACGGCGGTAATGGCGGGGCCACGGCTCGGCGGCCGGACGGCTCCCAAAACCTCGCTGCGTAGGCGCGCCGAGAGGAAGCGTTGCTGACGTCATCCGTTATGCTTGCCCGGAAAAAGTATGGTGCCTGGAGCGCGTCTCCGACTGGTGGTTTAGCGTCCTATTCCGCCCATACATCAAAAGTGGTCCTCAAGTGGCAACAAATGACGTCATAGAAGCCGGAATGTCATGCTGTTGCCTGTCGCGATCCTGGCGGTTGGCCGTAGAAATGCTGGCGAAAAGCACGAGCGAACGCGAGTGTCGCTGTCGTCACGGCGTCCCAACCTCCGGCTGCTGTAGCTTCCGTGGACTGTCGCAGTGGAGAGAGACCTGCAGCAGAACAGGCGTCTGCCATATATACCACAACTGTTGGGACGCCGCCAGGATCGCAACCGGCGACAGCATGACACTTTTATGACGTCAGCAGGTGGAAATCGAGGGACCACTTTTTTGGGCGCGGTAAACACACCAGTCGGAGACGCGTTCCAGGTACCATAGAGAAAGCAAGCAAAATGGGGCGATGATGATGACCTTTAGCTTAATGTTGGCTACTCCCACGCTGTTGGTTGCGCCTTAAAGGGCAGCTCCGCCGTCAATTTGAGCGTTTTTATCAAAACATATTTTCGGAAAGGGTACTAAAAATTTAACCTATAGCAGCGGTTAAATCACGAAAAAACTGTTTACATAATTTATAATCGTTAAAATACGCTGAAACCGATACCGAAACTAACTTGCCACTCGACTGGTCCGCCATTTTGACGTGACGTCACATATGGTATAAACACTCGCACCTGTGCAGTTTGAGCCTGGCCAGCCTGGCAGCAGGTCACTGTTTTGTGCTCGTGCCGCGGATAAAAATGGACTCATCAGGCTCGTCTGAATCGAGCAACGATGAGGATATGCTGCTAGATGTTGAGGACGATGACGATAACCCGTTCTCATACGATCCGCCGGCATCGCCTCCGAGAAAACCGCCAGCGGCGGCTGCATTCGTGATCCGCCGCCATGTGGACCCAGATGCCGCTTCCGAAGCGGAATGGTAAGGCAGCTTTTGTTGCTAGCACGCAAAAAAAAAAAAAAAAAAAAAAAAATGATCGACGTTATGCTTTTTAATTGGAGGCACTTTTTGTTATATCTTGGGGTCTGACAATAGACGGTTTTAGTAGACCGTGTTTTCAAGCGACGCTTCCACACACAACACCAATTTCTTCCAATCGCCATTACGCGCTCTTACATAACTGTATAAACCGATAACATAAGCAAAAAGCAGACAGTCGCTAGCACCAACTAGCTAAAAAGCAAGCACCCTGACCAACATGTGACGTCACGGCAACGTCAGCGCCATCATGGCAGCCTCCGTGTGCCGCTCTTGCTCAGTGTTGCCAGTAGGGCTGCAGCAAGTGATTTGGGTGTGTACATGTAAATTTCAAAATTCATTTTCTTCTAAAAAAATTAATATTTTTCCGAGATATTTTGTACACATGCTCAGGAAAGGCATCCAAATACATGGTGAAAATTTTATAGAAATCGGTCACCATCAAACTTACGGCGGAGGTGCCCTTTAATCCGCCCGCTCGAGTCAGCCGATTTCGGCAACCTGGCGAGTTGCAAAGTTTGCCGAACCGTTTAAGGAACGTTTAGATAGAATTACGTTGTAATATTTGACGTATGAACTTCCTAGGTGTTAGGTAATACTGACGAGGACTGCATTGTTCTTTTTAAAGCAAAAAAAAAAAGCGGAGTTGCCTTTTAAGACTGCTCACGTGTAGGAATCGAATTCCGTTATAGTCCCACGGGTTAAATGTTTTCAAGTAATGTTTCTACGCGTATTAAAGTTGTTTCTGCCGGTATTGTATTCGGTGCGTGTGTTCACGTATTCGTTAGCCTGCTTCCTCTGCTCCGGCGTATTTCCGTGGGCGGCCACGTTTGCCTGCAGAAGCCGCCGTAGATGTAGACGCTACTGTCGATGCCGAGGCCGTAAATGTAGACGCGGTCGCCTCACAGTCCATCGAGCGAAGCACACAACGAGCACACATGAAGTCCGAACCTCAACTAAAGTGCCGGAGGCAGCGCGCCACGCCCTCCCTTTGCACACGGCACTTCGGCGGTGACATCACGCTCCCCCACTTCACTTCCTTTTGCACACGGCCCCCGCCGGCTTCACGCCTACCGTGACGAAGAATCTGCGTTGCTGTGCTTTTGTTTGTGTTTTATTTTTGAGGTGCTTCCGCTTTGACCTTTGGCGCGTGCTTGATGACGTATTTTTATGGCCATCTTTGGGGCACAACGCCGACGCCGCCTTTTCCCGTAATGGGCCTTCGCCTTAAAAAAAAGGCCTATAGTGACTGGCGCTTTTGACGCTGCTTGATTGCCCCCATCACCTCGTAGCATCGGCTGCTTGTGGACTTAAGCTGAAAAGAGTATAGTCACGCGTCCTATTGGACGTGTTTAAAGGGACACTGATACAGCCTAAAATGCTTTTGTTTTGCCAGGCTATTTAGTATAGTGTCAAAAGACTACCCAATTAATATTTTGCTAAAAGAGTGACGTATATTTGTAATAAAGCCAAGAAACGCATCTGCTCGTAACCGAAACCTTAACCTGCGCACGGAGGTCGCAGGGATGGGCAAAATACATGCAAATATGTATCGAAATACAAATACAAAATACTTCGTCAAAAATGTATTTAATTACAAATCTAATTACATTTCCAAGAAAGCATATAAGTACAAGGTACAAATACAATCAAATGTATTTGGTCTCCTCCAAATACTTTTCCAAATACATTCCTCAAAATTCAGCGACTTCAGGGCACCTGCAACGGGTTTCTGGGTATCTTATTTTAATTTTGCATCGCACACTCGGGAGTTATTGTGCGACAGTAACGTAATAGAAATATAATCACAAGAAAATATAATCAGCTTGGACGTAATAGGTGAACAAAGTACAGAGCTTCAAGCAGCTTTTTTTTTTTGTCGATTACATTTTGGTATAGACCAACAAAGAACCGAGACAACCAGGATGCGCAGCTCTAGCGAGATAATTTTTTATTGTTGCAACTCGCACCAGTTACGAAAATCTGGACGACCCGCGCTTTTAGAATGTTCCAGTCAAAAATGTGGATGGAAATCAGGCTGGAAAGCATCGCAAGTTGTCACAGGCACTTATTTAGCCAGTTTGCCTGTGAACGTCGATTTCGTCCCTACTTTTGCCCTGGACTCGCACCGTAATCACAAAGTCACTAAACGCGTGTGCTTGATTGAGAGACACTGCATTCGGTGCAGAACATAGTTATCTTTCTGCTCTGGACAGTGACAATAAATTTGAGGGATGTATTTTCGCCCACAAAATTGTATTTAATTACAATTGTAATTTAAATACCCACATTTTAGTATTTAAATACACACGTCAAATACATTACCCAATTTGTAATTAAATACAAATTCAAAATACACAAAGTATTTGAAATACGTCTTTCAAATACTTGTATTTGAAATACTGCCCATCCCTGGGAGGTCGGATGAGTATAGAGGAGGAGAGAGGGCCGGAAGTCACGTGGCTAGAGCCAACCGCGCTTTTTTTCCCCCTCCGTATCTTTGTTTGTTTTTTGGCCTCGCGGAGCGGGCGACGTTGCCGCCAGCGATGAGGGTGCCGTTTGCCGTGCGATTGCGTTGCAGTTATGTTTGTTCCGCTCACTGTTCTGCACTTCAAGGCGAGCTATATTCTACATTGAAGATCTGTAAATGAGTAGTGAGTGCCCGTGGTGAATGCCCGCTATAGCGTCCGAAAAGAATGCCTCCAAGATGTTGCGTGAAGAGCTGCCTCACAGGTTATTCGTCGAAAATGACATTGTGCTGCAGAGTCTGCACAAGTTTCCGAGAGATCAACGGGATCGGGACTAATGGTCCCGATCCCGACTAATGGTCTACTCTCCCCTCAGTACCCTTCCCTCCTCCTCCTCAAGAGCTGCGCTCCAATTCACTTTTTTGCCCGGTTTTAGACCAGACTGACGAATTCATCTAAGCAGTCACAAATATTGCACTCATTCCAACGAGCGCGAGGAAATCGGTTGCAAATAGGGAATGCACGAACCGACTGACGCTGTCTCCGAGCGCAGCGGTACGGGAGGAGAATTCGAAGGCCCCAGTGGAGTAATACCCGTGCCACACGGGCAACGCCAATGCCATTTACAACGAATGACATTCATGTGATCGACAAATCGGCTCGCGATCTGTCGCGCGTGGAACGCCCCACGCTCGGAGTGTCGCGCGCTGATTGGCCGGTCGTTTAAATGTCATTCGTTGTAAATGACATTCGAGTTGCCCGTGTGGCACGGGTATTAGTCCAACTCCAGCTCTCGGTTTATCTTAGTTTAGGTACGCGGCAGCGAGCTCTTACTGAAATAGCAGACAAAACTAGGTATGAATTTATCCGGGCAATACAGTCGATAATCAAGATGTCCGTGCATTTACAAGATGACGTTCTACCGATGCGGAAGCCGTTCTCTCGCCTTGCATCGTTCGACGTGACAGATCAGAAAGCAAAGCAAAGCCGGTAAGCCTAGACCCTCACGACCACCGATGGGACCAATTTTAGAGTCACGAGGTTAGAAGCTAGGGCCGTCAATTCTAACCTTAACTCTTATTTTTTTGTGTTTTTTTTTATTTTATTAGAATAAATAATTGCAAATATCTTTGATCTTAACGGACGTCTTAGTAAACCTCTCCCAGTGAAGTGTCGGTTCTACCTTGATTAGCCGGGTGTACAACCGCCATGAACAGCAGCGTATCAAGCTTGGTCTCAAACATCCCTACTTCATCGCGAATATATGTGTAAATATGCGCATATAATTTGCACCGATGCACTTATTTTTCCACTATTGTCTGTAAAAAAATGTAGATTTTGTTTTGCTTTTGTGGGAAAAGTTGAGATAAAGCTCCTACAACATTTTGGTGGGAACAGCGCAACAAAGACGCAGGACTAGGGCGATGAAACACGCAGATAGGGAGCAGTCTGTGTGTTTCTACGTCCTGGTCCTACGTCTTTTTGCGCTGTTCCCACCAAACAGTATGTACCACCAACTAGCCCAACTACATGCCTTGTTGCTGCTAGAACTTGTAATGTTAAAACTCATGGCAGGCTTTAAAAAATGAAAAAAGTAGCGCATGTATTGTGTTTATTATTAAAATACTTGAGCTTCAGCCCAATACTCGAATGCAGCATAAAAATATATCTGGTCATAAAATACCAGGAATCAAAAGATAATCTCGTCTGTGGCATTGGGCGAAAATGCCGGCGTGGGACTTTGCAGCGTTGTAACCTTAAAAGAATCAAGATGTTGCAACATCTTTTCTTTTATGTATGAATATACATAAGGGTATGGTGGAGAACTGTCACTCAAAATGTCTAAAAACTCGATGTTTTTTTTTTTTGTTTTTTTTTTGTTTTCAATTGTCTCTTGAAATTGTTTAACAGTGTACTTAAGGACAAGTTTTGAGTGACATAAAAATATTTGTTTTTAGCTAAAGTAATCATTTATATATATATTCAAAGAACATTACAATAAGAATATATCACATAAGTATTGTGTTGTAGGTATTGATTTTGTTTAGATAAGGGCGCAGATATCTAGTGACAAAACGTCAAATGAGCCATGTTTACGCATTTTAACGCGAAATATAAAACCTCCACAATGCTGTACATATTCAAATCAATTGTTCCTATGACCTATTATAAGAGCAAAACGTTTAAGATTTGTTTATATTTGTAGTTTGCGTAGTAGGTGTCACCAACCATGACATAAACAAAAACTTCAAAAATCATAGAAGCGGTTCCAGCGTACTAATATTTTTTTTTCTTCCCATGTGTTTTTTGCAAAATCATCTTTGGTTGCGTTTCCTACAGTTGTTGATAAGTACCAAAACAATTACCACAAAAAAAAAAAAAAAACGTCGGAACTTGTGCGCATGCTCTTTTCTCTGCAGAGCCTGTTATCGAACGATTCAGTGATGCCCATTGCGTAATCTTTATTGATTATCCGACATTGTTCATTCTTTTCTCGCCAGAGTTTCAGATTGAGTAGGGCGTTGGATATGTCCTGTTTCACGTTAAGGCGGGCCGCATCCAGGCGTTATCAGCAACCTGACATAGTCAAGCGCCTCATGCGGGTCACGTGACTTCCTGCTTCGAGCACAGATCCGACTACCTTAAAGGTCACGTGACATGCTCCAATCTATGCATTGGCTCCGGCTCCTCATTGCGTCTTCTGCGGTTAGTCGTACGTTGAAACGGAGTATGGAAAGGGGCAGCGAGCGATGTGTGTTTTTGCCAACGTTCTATCCTCCCAACAAAAATTCAAGAATTGTTCTTTTTAATTGGGATTATAAGAAACAAAGGAAAGAGCTTAGTGTGTAAGTTGCCAGCCTAAAAGGTGGCTAAAGTCGGCTTTTCCGGCGTTAGAACTTGAACGCCAGTCACTTCCGAACAATACTTGTTTCATCGTTGTGCAGTGGCGCCATCCTTCGGGAGGCGCTCGTGTTGTGTCAAGGAAACCGCGCACACGGTAGCGCGGAGAGCAGTGGTGGAGGATTTAAAATAGAAAACAGAATGGGACAGATGTGTCTTTACTTCGCAAGGCGCTGCTGTTCATCTTTCAGCGAAAACCTAAGCAAGCAGTTTTTAATGCTTGCACTCCCCCTGGAACAATAATCATCTATTTGGTAATCCTTGAAATCCCACGTTCTTGGAGTTGCGCCTTGAATATACTCAGAAAATGTGACTGAAACAATATATTTTTCTGTTGATTGCCAGTGTAGATACGTTTACCGCATTTTCCGGACTGTATTCCGCACCCGGTGTATAGTCCGCAAAAACGAATTTGCGGTCAAAAATAAAATTGTTTCCTCAGATAGTCCGCACCAGGTGCATAGTTCGCACGCGGCGCATAGTCCGCACGCGGCGCATAGTCCGCACGCGGCGCATAGTCCGCACGCGGCGCATAGTCCGCACTTAGTGCTTCACCCGAACGTAAAAAGTATTATACACACTGCACCTCGACAAATGCTTGCCGTATTAGCTTACATAGAAGCTTGCATCATACATAAATTACAATTAATATACTGAGTTACTCATAAAATACTTCGCATATTGTCACGGTGAACGACCTAGAAAAATACGAATCCTTATAGTCCGCACCGGGTAGAATTTTATATTCTATACATGTATAGTCCGCGGACTACATATACGCGAGAAGAATGGCAATTTCAGCGTAGACTGCATACCAGCGCAAAAGCGCTGGTACACAGTCTACGCTGAATATGATTTCTGTATCAAATTCGGCATATTTAAAGCGGGTCCTTTGAATATTCGGTTGATTTATAGCGACAAAACAGAAAGGCGTGCTGGGCGTTTTGAGTGGCACTCGCGCTTCAAGAATGGCAGAACATCACTAATAGATGAAAGGAGGTAGGGGACCTTCCTCGATCTCCCTTCGCCTTTCCAGTGACGTTTTGGCATTCTTGAAGCGCGAGTGCCATTAAAAACTCCTTGCACGCCTCAGTGCTTTTCAGCCATAAGCCTGCCGAATCATTTCGAAGGTCTTTGTTTCAGATTAGACAAGTTAGATGCAAAATTGATGTTCGCTCTATCTCTGGTTTGCAGTTTCTGCCGAAATCGCCATTGTTCTTACGCATGTGGCTAGAAGAACTCGCGTTGCGCAGATCCCAATGTTCACAGAACGACGCCCCTTGGCATAATGAGACATGAAGGTGAACAAAAGGTAAGGGCGCGAACGAGCTGGTGGTGGTTAAACATTTCGACAAAAACCCCGAGACTGGGTCAAAAAGGGACGGACAAACACAAAGTCTCAACAATTTGAGACTTTGTGTTTGTCCGTCCCTTTTTGACCCAGTCTCGGGGTTTTTGTCAAAATATGAAGGTCTTCGACAGCAGCCCGCGCATCACCGTGTCGTCTACTTTTTTTACGCTGCAAAAGTAGTCCCAAAATGTTTGGATCGTACTATATATATGTCGAAACACGATAGCCTTGGCGTCTTCTATGAAGGCTAATAGCTGAATAAAATGCGGTGTACACTATAACTGCAGGTAACTAATACATCAAATGTTTGTACATTATAATGCAACAAATATCTTATGCGACACACGTCGCCACTTCTATTCAACTATATCATTTTAATTCCGCTTCTTCCTAAAGGCAGTGGCATATTCAGTGAGCGCCCCGTCCCGAAACGCGCTCATGTGCAGAAAAAACGAGAGAAAAACGGCGCATAATAACTTTGCTGCACAAGTTTGTCCCTTGCAGACCTGTGCCTAACACACATTGCCTACTAAAAATACCCTATCTAAATTAGTTTTAATGTAATTTGGTATCTTGCAAGCCTTTTTTTGCTAGATTATTTTCTACCCTTTTTAGTTGCTTTTCTTGTTCCCTGAACACATAATCTCGAATAGATTTTTAAACGTTTAAAGACGTCTTGTCGCTAGAATGTTTTACGGAAATATGTACTGACATAACACGGCGCAAAGCTGAACCGATTGCAAACTTGCAGCGGCAACGGCCGACCACAGAGCAGGAAATAAGCCAGAAAGAAAAACTGGAGTTCTTTTGCGTTGCTCCCACAATAAAAACAAAACAAAATAGCAAAAAAAAAAAGAACAAAACAAGAACAGAACACAAAAAGACACATATTTTGTTTTGTTTTGCTTCTTACTTCGACTCCGCGTACGCAATTGCGAAATGTGCAAATATCTCGGAAAGTAACTACATTCCTAAATGTTTCTACTCTACCCAGTATATATCGCGACTAAAGTAATTTGAGTAGTGCTCCAACTACTTTCAGAAGCAGGTATTTTGTAACTTATATCCCAAAATAATCACGTCGAGTACCTTGTCCAATACCGTCGCGTTGGAGAGTAACAGTTTTTCGCGTCCGGCTAAACATATTGAGGTCCTGTGCTCAAATGTTTTTTGGGATGTGCTTGAAATTTTATTATTTTTCTAATTTATCCAGTTATCACACTTCCACGGATGCGCTTTCTATTCCAGGCAAATTTGCGGAGGGTGTATACCCAAAGAGAGGCTGCCGCATTTAGAAATGTATTATCCGCATACAAGCGCATTGAAAGGGTAATACATTTCAAATGTGAGCATGATTTACTAAAAAACTGTGTAATCATAACCACACCACCTCCCGGTAACAAGCCAAAAATGATGTTGCCTAAGCTCAAAATTGGGAACACCGTCAACAAAACTGCGTGTTTATATTGAATCCTGTCGTGTCCCAGAAATACAACAATATAAACCAAGGCTTACCGTCGATGTCCTGAACGAATATTGGCGATACGCTCGCTCTTTTTTTACAATACTCCGAGGTTAGAGGATAGCCATTTTCCTGGTGCTTCAGTGACACTACACTGTTAGCAAGTGCCGTGTATTTGGTGAATATTTGGGGTGAAAAACACGCTATTTACACAAATTACCATAAATTTACACGATGAGTAACGGATAATACGTTCAGATATCATGCGAGGTTGTAAAAAACGTGTTTTGGTTCGGTCATACACTCATAACCGTGAAGCCGACCTCGATAACACGCATCGCCTCCGGCGACGACCGCGGCATTGCCGGCTATCGAAGCACCGGAATGCTTGGGGACACACTTAGAAAGGACCGTCGAGACAAATGCCGCGGAAAGAAACATTTCTCAGAAACAGATATGCACCAAAAGCAATTACGCCATGTCGCGGGACGTTGGCGAAACCCGCGCTTACCGTGGCTCGCCGCCATTTTCTGGTCGATGGCAATGCGGCTTCCCTCAAGTCGCCCATGTTTGCATTTAGTTTAGGGCTCTTGATAATAGTTTCTTACACACCACAAATAAAGTCATGGGTCCAATTATTGTTCAAAACAGTTAAAATGGATATAAAAAGCGTGTCTTCGATGTGAACACGTGACATTGCAGTTGGTTTCGTTTTTGCTTCAACCTTCAACTGCTTCAACTGCAAGCGATCTGGCCGATCTGGCCATGGCGCACGCGCAACGTCGATGTACGGTGGAAGCAAGAGCCGGTTGGCTTTCGTTCTTTTTGTTTGACCGGAGAAATTTCTGGCAGCCGCTATTGTTTTGGTTTGACGGGACGCGAGAAGCTTCGCATAGAGCTTCGCAGTTTGCGAGCACATAGTGAAGACGTGACCGGAGAAGTGCCCCTGTGATGTTCCCGGAAGACGGAAAGTACCATTCGTCGTGTGTGCTTTGAAAGCGAGGGGAGTCACAGGGTCCACGAGTGCGCAACCACAAGCCCAGGTTCACGACAGCGCTGCGTTCTTCGGCGATCTCGTTCTGTTTGGGGCAACACGGCGATGCGAGAAAGGGCCGAAACGTTCGTGGTGTGTGGTGCAGTGCTTGTAGGTAGAAACCCGCACTAACGCGGAGCTCATATTGGTTGTTGTGGGGTTGCGTTTGACGGGTTTAGCCCCGTCGTCGTCAGCTGATCCGGTCCAGCTGGTCGGGGAGGACGCAGGGAGCGTTCTTAAAAGTAAATCTTCCATCGTTCCGTTTAAAAATGTGGAAGATTCCCGACGCATACCGTGAGTAAAATGCTGCGGACGTTTTCAACAAAATTACGTCGTTTTAATTGAACAAGGGACTTCGGATAGTTTCCCTAAATCTGCCGTTTCTATGCTTCGTGTCGTTAGACTGCATTTGCACAGCGACGTGTTTGCAC
This sequence comes from Ixodes scapularis, assembly GCF_016920785.2. Classification (NCBI taxonomy): domain Eukaryota; kingdom Metazoa; phylum Arthropoda; class Arachnida; order Ixodida; family Ixodidae; genus Ixodes; species Ixodes scapularis. Next base: position 44,630,438 of record NW_024609880.1, on the reverse strand, counting down.
AGCGACGTGTTCGCACAGCGACGCACACCGCTCGAGTAGATGATTCGGTCCCGCAAACGACCGGTTATACAGAATTTCAGGGAAACTTAAGTCACCACCGATGTTTTCCTGTAAATCTCGTGTGACTCGTGTGAGTTTGTTGCGCTCATCATGCGGTGTGAATAAACTAGGGCAAGATTTTCTACCTGCCCACAGATGCATGAACTGAGACCAATTTTTTACGTAGAGAACATAGTGGTTTTTCTTTACATTGGGAAGAGGCCCGAATTTGTCTCTTTTCCCTCTGGCACTGCCCCAAGTTTCAAGTTGCAGTTTCAGTAGACATACCTACTAACAGGTACAAACTGCTCTAAAGCAGGTAAAAGACTGGGAAGTCAGGACGGTGCGGACACCGTGTTTTGCGCTTCTCGCAAGGTGACTGATGCTTTTGCGAGGTATGCGGAATATGCAAACGATTTTGTTATGCCCTTCGTTTGCGTCTCCAGAAAAAAGAATAAGATTATTTACAAATTTAGGCGCAATCACAAGCCAATATTTACGATAACAGTGCGTTCGCTTCGGTGGTCCGTGTAGTGGTATTATACGCTGTTTTCTGCAACACCGCGTCATGACGAAGAACTGGAACGGTCACGGTCTGTGCTGGGCTAGCGGTTGACAGAAACCCGCATCGCCCGCATCGGCACCGAGTGCACTTGGGCTGTTGATGCTCGAGCCTTTCATACGCGGCTTGCCGCCAGCTGATCCTGCTGCTCGACGGTGAGGAAGCGGCGAGTGTGACCTCTGAAGTAAATGTAAATCCTCGTTCATCCAGTTATCCAGTATCAAAGTGTGGAAGATGTCCAACGTGTACTGAGGGCGGGAATTACGAGCGTTTTGCCTTGCTTTTATAACCGAAACCAGAGCAGCGAGATAATTGCCTTGCGTACTCCAAAATGACGCAAGAAATAAGTTTCAACAGGTCGATTACGTCACCGCGGATGTAGGCGAGACTGTGCACTGTTTAAACGCTTGCAGTATCCACGAGTGCTACCAGAAAAACGACGTCAACAGAGAAGGAGCTCGCGATTTTAGCATAATGCAGTGCCACGGGCTCGTGAATTTTCATTGTGGCTATATAAAAATATTAAAAAAAAAAAAAAAAAAAAAAAAAACGCATCAGCGCCACATTAATGATCACGAATAACACCGGTCACAAACTCCCAAGCCTCACCGCTTCGCTCGACACCAACACGACATACGACAACAATCTGCATTAAAACGCCCCAAAAGTGAAGGCGTCTGCTCCCGTACGCGTACTACAACTAGCGGACGTGAAGTGTTGGGCGGATGTCCTTCACAATAATATATATAAAAAATGCCTTGCGCATGCAAGTATAATTTCCATTGATTATTGAATACGTACTGATAAAATCCCAATCATTTGTTTTTCTATCTGATTCAAGCGAGTCGGACTGCTCATAACACTGGTCAAGCATGAAAATAACAAAAATTTGAACTTGTTCATGGCTGGTTTAAGATTTATTGTTAGTACATCGTTGTTTTTCGCAAAGGACTAATTTTACAGATTTTGCCTCCATACTTTTTAAATGCAAACAGTTCTTACATACGGCTGTCCATTGTGCCGTGTTTTGTGTCTTCTTCTATAAATCGGTAACGATCAGCGACCTAAGAGCTCACCCGTACATGTCAAGCATATATACGCCGCGGGGAGAGTCCGTTGTTAGTAGGAAGTGTCGGGCGTAGTGTCGGTGTTGTGTTTGTGTATGTGTCGCTGCTGTGTCCTACGTGGTGCTCGTGTTGTCTGTGATATATGAGAGTAGCAGTCTACTCGTGATAGTTCCCAGCGTATTAACCGACTCCTGATTTTTTTTTTTCATTGGTTGCTAAAAATCGCACTAGGTGGCGCAAGTTACCGCCCGATTACAAGAGTTTGCTTGAGCTATTTATCCATGTAAGTTCAATATTCGTTTTTTTTTTGTTGTTTTTGTCTATCGGTTTTGTCGTAGCTGCCGACGCCACCGACCGCCGACGATGCACGTAGGTACCTTTGCACGTAGCTACGTCCGCCGCTCGGAGACTGTTTACTGTGCATAAAAGACATCGAACGAGAACGAACGCGTCCTGTATGCTTTCAGTTCGGCTGAAAGGCGCGGCTGGCTGGGCTCGTCCCTCGCCTGTTCTCGGCTGCTGGCCGCCATGTTTCATAAGGAACACGTTGAACCGTGCTTCTCGGAAGGCAAACACGGTGTAGCGTGTTAACTTTACACAGCACCTCATGTGTAGACGAAAAACACAGATGGCTCCGTGTAAAACGAACACGTTTCGACGTGTCCGCTATGGGACAACGGTTTACACGTCTGGGCGTGTTATTTTTGCTAACAGTGTAGTGTGAAGGGTCCATGTTTTCCTTCGGTCACCACGCTCTTGAGTAGAGGAGTTTGACGAACAAGTAAGAAATAACGCCGTTATTTACCTACCAGTGAGTTTTTTTTTTTTTTTGTGATTTCATCGGTCTTATCCGGAAACATGGAACGTTTTTCGTATGAACTCGTGACAGAAAACATATATTGTTTTGTCTCGGCAATCGTTCAGCATGCTACCCCGTTGCCGTGACACCCTCCTTCTTTCGGAGAGAGAAAGAGAGAGGGAAACAAGGTCAGCTCGAAGCACTAAGGAAATATTAATAAAAACATGTGTTTGCTCACCCAAGGCCCTACAGTATACATAATTTATCAGAGAGCGCAGTTTGGACGCCAATATCCTGCTTATCACGCACGAAAAATATCGACACTATGTGTGCTGTATACGAACACTCAAACTAGTGTCTGCCCATCGTTGGCCAACGTCTGTCTTAGAAGTTTCGTTCTGTCGAATATTTCCCAACATTCCCGGCGCTCAACGATCTCTCTTTTTTGTTGAGCTTTTACTATGTGAACGGCAAACACCCGTACGCAAACTACTCTTTCGAAACCTTCTGGGCACGCAGGTCCACCTGACGTCATGGAAAGTAGTCGGAGAGCTCTCAAGTGTAACTTTAAAGTAAAAACTCTCGCAGTCTCTTTTCTATCAACGCTTCAAACTCGGGAAGGCGCGGTAGTTGTCCCTATCTGCCCATCATCACTACAAAAACGTGCGCATCGTAAGACACTCTCTACATCACTGCTTATCCAACCCCTGGGACATTAAGATGTGAAAGCTGCAGAAATATTCAACTATAGATGTGTTTTTTGTATCGTTTTTCTGGCATACTCAATTAAGAAAGTTAGATATTTGAAAAGATTTGAAAGAACTCTCTTAGTACTTCGAAAACAATATCTCAGACTCTTTTTGTCTTTTAAAGCGAAATATTTACATGGTAACCCTTTTAGGACCTTGATTGCTCACGTCGTTCGCATCGTAGCAACGTCATTGGAGGGATTGCCAGCAGCAGAGCTCAGCTGCTGGCTTCACGTCATAGCCTGCTGAACCAACAGCGGAGCACCGCGCAGAGGGGGTGGGTGATTAACGACTCGCTGACCCTTCCCCCCGTCCGTTGCGTAAGAACGGGGGCTCCAAGCAGGGCAGAAAGCACACTCTAGTAGAATCATTTCGTAGGCGGGGTGGCAGTTCATTGCCAGACTGTATCCGTTGCGGCAACTCAAATAATATTATGCATGTCCCCCCCCCCTCCCTAAAAGAGGTGATTGGATAAAGAAGAAAAAATAAGTCCTTCATACATTCACAATTCCTTCGGTTCGTGCCGCATTGCATTTAATTTTGATAGCGGGTGGTGCTCATTAGACTCAAGGTCAAGTATCAAGATCGTTAGACTCAAGATCAAGTGCTATCGCATCTTTACTGCATTTGACGGTATGCCTAAGCCAGGCGATTTTTCTCTTCTAGGATTGCTCTCGTGGTGGTGGTGTCATCGTCGGTGTCCCTCACGGTGCTGTGCGTTCTGTGCTGCCGAAGGCCGCGCAAGGCTACCATCGTCTGCCTATCCGCGGCCGCGTTGCCGGCTGCGGCACTCAGAACTTGTGAGTACGAACTTTCGCACAAAAGCGCTTGCAGCGGTAACTTTAGCTGTAAACAGCTGTGCGCCATGCAAATGTTTTATGCAATACATTCTGCCCCCCATCACACCGAGTTTTCATTCGGGACACACGCCTTCACCCGGTCGTGTCTTAAATAATTGTAAAGAAGTCTTCATGATTTGGTAGATTTTGAGTGATAGTTTTGTTTGTGTTCAGTTTAGTTTTTGTGTTTTCTTTTTTGTTGTTTTTAGGAAATAGTAATTACGTGTATGCTTCTATGTCTCGTATGTGCAGTCTTATTCGCAGTATTCTGGTTATTATATTGTATTATAACACTTTTGTTATAATTAGGATCGCAGTGCTACCAGACGTATGTATTTTTGCTAGTGAATCTTCTACGACATATATTTTCTTCTCCTGAATTGGCAGTCTGAGACCGGTGCTAATTATAAATAAATTAATTAATAAATATCTAGAAATATAAGATCAAAGCACTTCTTTCCTGGTCCTGAATTGTCTCTCAAAGGGACATGTTATCTCAGGCATTATTTTAAGCAAAAAGCGAACTTTGAGAAGGTAACCAGGTTGTTTTTATTTTTTTTTTTTTTTTGGCAACCATAACTTTAGGGGTAGAATAGCTTACACGGGAATTAAGCTTTTGTCCCCGAATCCCTATTACAGAGTTCAATGTCGTCTATAACTTTGACAACTCCGGTTCTAGTATTTCGTATGATGCTTTCCAGCAAAATTGTCACAGAGGAAATAACGATATTCCGCCCACTACTGGCGTTCTTACAAGTACACTCTGAATATGCAGAGTGAACCACGAACGTGTTTTCGCCACAGCTCAAGACGCCCAGGGTATCATCCACCCAGACGTGGCCTTCTATGCAACGCAGGAGTCCACGGGTGCCTCGCTGTCGGCGCCCAGCGCTTACAGTAGCGAGTCTCGAATTTCTTCTCCGCGGCTCGTCACGCCGCTCAGGCCGCTGAGTCCTGCTTACCAGCCCACGCAGCCGGTCAGCGTCCGCACCACACCTTGCCACCGAGCGAGTGACGTTGCAGAACTAACGCTCCCGCCAGGCTACATCGCCCAGAGAGACGCCAAGATGGCCTCCTGATCGCTTCATGTTCGCGTACTCGTGACCACGACGTGGCCAGCAACTCTTCGAGTAAAGTGAACATGTAAACCATCGGTAACCACGCTGCAGTGGGGGCTGTGACGCACCGTTTTGTTGATTGTTTTCGGGTGTGCAAAAGTGTGGTGAACTCGGTAGGTAGCACCTGCAACTGTAGTGACTGACAAGACAGGAAGAACAGGACGTCCCTTTCGGGTGCCTGGACTTCCACCGTGCGTTGGCTGCTAGAAGCTCTTTCTAGTCACTCGGAGGATGGAGACGGTAGGGAGGAGTTCGGGTTATACACCACCTCCAGCTAGAGCTTTCTACATTCCATAACGCTTCCGTGGTCTTGGGAATCTCGAGCGTGCACGCGCAGCCAAAGCATGACGGAAGTTTACGCCGTGCGAGCTCTACACCAACACGCACAAACAAATCCGCTTTACCAACATCAACTGTTGTTGGTGGAGAAACGACGCGTCTACACATGCGCAGTGCAGATTGCAGCCACACCGCGGTGCCGTGCCGTGAAAGGGTTGAGTTGGTGTATTGACTACGCTGCAGCGTTATGAAAAGATGGAAGCTCACAATTGAGACAGAACGGCCGAAGGATAACCTTTTACATGTTCGGTTATGAAAGAGGCACTACAGGAGACTTATACCCGCCGTTCCGTCCTGTCGGTGACTGTATGGACCCGCCTTTCGTTAATTTTCGCGGCTCACTGTTTGTAATTGCACCCTACGTGCACCCCTCGGAGGCGGCGGATATGAAGTGAGGAACGCGGCGTCCTCCTCACGGTCGTCCTGTATTATCAATTGCACAAAATTGACAGTAAGATAAATAGGAAAGTAGGCTCAGACGACGAGGTAGGAAGAAAGGTAGCCGCCGCCTCATCCGCCTTTTTGCGCATGCGGCGCCGATTTTGAGGTTTATACGTTACACGGCACAGGTACTGCGGACTGCCTAAGCAAACGGTCTCCATCGTCTTAGTGGGCGCAATGTTAGAGTATGTTATACAGTGAGCGCCAGTATTTGCAAATGTATGGGTGCATCTCCTCTCCCCTGAAAGATCCAAGCTGCGCCAGCGAAAGTAGTTTGTTAGGGGCCGCGAGCATTTAGGAAGTTTAATTTTGAATTGTTAGGTTCTTTATGTATCCTATCGGTTTCGCTCTGGAGAGTTGGCCTTAAGAAGCGAGCGTGTGCAACATCGTGTATTCAATCTTAGATAACCTAATGTTCGTTCGCTCCACTGAAATGCCGAACGGATTAACATAAAAATAAAAACAAATTATCTCCTTGTATCGAAAATTATTTAGACACTTGTAATGAATCAGTGTGGCTCTACTTTATAGAAGTGTTTGGGCTTGGTGCTGTATGCATGTTCGCGCTTTGTGTGGTGTCTGTGTAACGTACCTGAACGGCGCACACATCGCCAGTACTTAGATTCTTGCCCGGGCTTCTTGCCGGGATGCTTTCCCACAAAAGACTAACGCCAGGGTAAGAAGCGCGCTCACTGAAACCGCATTTTCCTACACATTGCCTGCAAACTTAAGTTTCCATATTCAAAACACAATACATATCTGTGGTTTATTCGTTCCTCGGGTGTTCGTTTTAGCCCGTAATTAAGTTTCCGGGGGTACTATTCGCAAAGACCACGTTATCGCGCTGTTCGCCTGCATCTTTTTATTGAAATCTTAAACCGTAAATCATGCTACTTGCAAGTAAGTCAATTTTTAACTAGCGGTAAAACATTTCCTAGTTCTCGCGATAATGCAAAGTACTCTTCAATTTTTAGCTTTCCTGTGATGGTTCATTCAAGCATTGTTTACTTCAAACAATTTCACGCCAGAGAGGTGTATGTGTCAGATGGAGAAAATGAAACCTGTTTTTTTCGGGCCACTTAAATAAATTATGCATCGCTAAAAGCTTGAACTCCGTGACAATGTGACGCTAGCTGTAGTTATAAAATGCACAAGTGTGAGAATATAATGTTACTAAGCCCAACAGATGAAAAAGAAGTTTCCTTTACGAGCCACCTAATCGTCAAAAGAAAAAAAAATTTTTTTTTTGGTGCTTGCATTGTTTATTTTAGTAAAACCATTTATGAGAAAAAAAAGAAGAAAATATTTCTTATTAATGTGTAACAGTTAGTTCTACTAATACGAATGCTACAGGTGCCAACAATCAACAACGTCATTTTTGTTTCTTCCGAACTTATGTGGATGTCGGCTCACAAGTAAATTACTTATTTCTCTTATTTTTTGACCCAGGTACTGCTTTTAAGCTTTCGCCTCTTCTTACCATGTTCGGCATCAGAATCACATCTAGATTCATCTTTTTGCAACGTATAGTTTACTTATGCGAGTAAAAAACAGCAGGTTTATTTTTTTTGTCGGACCCTGTTATAGTGGGCTCTTACACAAAAAAAAAAAAAAGCGGTTACAAATTACGTATCTTTTTTTTTAGCAATCTCCGGTTTGTGGTATTTATGAATCCCTTAGTACGAAGAAAACGTTCTAGGTTTGCGAACAGATGTCAATCGCTGTAATTTTGCCCAAGAGGCTCTCCAGTAAACTCTCCGCAATGGGATGTGGTTTTGGTGGCTACTTATCGCGTGGGTACCCGCCGGTATTTTGTAGAAATATGTTTAAGATTACCTAATATAGGATGAAAGCTTAGATCACGGTTACTTGAGTTCAAGTGTCCCTTGCGGTGGTGTCCGCAGGTCTTGTCAATAGGTGTTCGCGTTTAGCTGGAAATACATAGTGGGGGAGCCCAAGAAGTATTTTACGTGGAAAATAGTTTATGCACCAGGTACGAAATTTAATTATTGCCATTAAAACAAGGATCAAAAGTCTCGGTGATCATTTCTACCCGTGAAAAAAAGTACCAATTACTTTTTTTTTGTAGGAACTTTGATATGAGCGATAAGTTCCAATCAGCCTGTTAACAATAAAGGGCTCTATTTTTTTTTTTTTTTTTAATTTGAACTGGTCTTTAAGGTTCTCATCTCATTCTCTGCAATCTCATCTTCGCTTGAAGGTCAGCATTTAGGAAGAAACGACAAGTTGCCTGGTTTTCTAAAAATTACAAAGTGTTCTTTAATTTCGAGCATTTCTAGGGTTTTATAGCGGCAGCTCAAGTGGACCGTTCCCCGGTTTCGCGACGGCGTGTTCGTAAAAGAAAAGTTCCCTCGCTAAATTTGGCGAGAAAATTGTCACGGGACCTAGAGACAAATTCGGGTTCCCCCGCTAAACTTAGCGGAAAGAAATTGACATCCCGTAACCTATGAACCAATTCAGTTTCTCCACTTATTTAGCGGAAAAACAGACGTCACGTGACCTATGCAGCAAATCAAGTTCCCCGCTAAATTTGACGGGAAAAGATTAATGTCACGGGACCTACAGACAAATTCAAGTCTTCGCTAAATTTAGCGGAATCATTTAAGTGACCTGAGCTATGCACCAATTCAGTTTCCCCGCTAACTTAAGTGGAAATATTGACGTCACGTGACGCATGCAACAATTCAGTTTCCCCGACAAATTTGGCGAGAAAACACGTCACGACTTTGAAATCATTTATTGATCGAAAACGTGGATCGACGCTAAATCAACGCAACGTGATTTCAATATTCAGATCACCGTATGACGCACGGTAGGCGCAATGCCAATCGTTCGCCAACGTCCTACCATCGCATAAGCAGCACAGATGTCGTTGTCTGAACGCATCACGTCATGTGACCGTCGCGACATTTTTTTTTCTTCAAGCACCACTTACGTTATTGAATTCGACGCCAGAGAAGTGTCGAATTCAAGACCCCTTCCGTTGCGCCTTTCCAAGCACGCAGGAAAAGTGCGTAGCGTAGAAAACTATCAACATTTGATGTCCACGCAGTGGTGTTTTAATTTATTCTTGCGATACATCAATTAAAAAAAATTATTCAGAGGTAAGCTTTCCGTGTTGTGCTAAGCCCGCAAACTATTATGTGCTCATTCAGAACGCCTATTTTTGTTGCTTCGTGCGCGTTGCTCGGATATGTCCATCTCACTTCCCATGTTGCTAGATGCTGCAAAGTAAGATATGAACTGCACAGTGCTCCGGCCCCGCGGCGGTCGCCTTCATTGGCTAGAACATTATTATTTGATTAATTATTATACATTTAATGGCGCATACTTGAAAGTGACTTTACTAACGTATTCTCTCGTTACCCGAGGATTCTAGGGCAAGCTAATGCGGTCCTTAGCAAATTATTTAAGATACTAAATAACGTGCAAAGAGGGCCACGGGTTTCCTATTATTTCCTCTAATACTAAAATTAAGATCGTGGTTATTTTATATCTCATGCTTCGTATGAGAATGAAGTGTACGGTAGTTTAGAAAGAATTGTTTCAATTAAAATACATTTTCAAATTAAGTAATGTATGCCACCATCTATTATTTTACAGAAAACACTAAAACAGAAACCAATTCTAAAAATAACTATTTCACTTCTTCATAATAACATTGTCTACACGAATGAACATTATCGCCTTCATAATTATACTATTAGTACATAAACAAGAGACCCATGGATCACTTCGGTCATTCTCTATCCGAGTATTATTAAAAAGTGAAGCTATAACTAATATATTTTACCTTACAATGGCCGGAAACAAAAAAAGTGTGTTCACAAAGTCGCTTTTGAATGTGTTTTTTCATTAAATTAAAACCCATTTTGTTGTTGTCAATGTTGTCGTACAACTTGACTGCTGTATGACAGGAACCTTAGTAGCTGGCGTATTGCGGCTGTTGTTGTCGGTTGTGGTCCCTGCGAGGCTTTCGCGTGTTCCAGCTGTTCTACTTTCAATAAATACTTTTGTACACCCGCGGACAGTTTAATTATCGCCCCGTTATGCATAATAGCTCGTTATTGGAAGTCGGTTTTGCTTTCCTGTAACAAAAACAAACTTTTTGACTAACGTATTAGGGTTAGTTCACACACGTACGACTGCTTACGATTGGAGTAACTTCACGCCTGTTCACACACTTGCGTTTCCTTAAGGCCTTATAACTTAAAAGGTCTTAAAATATCTTAGAACAAGGTTACCAAATTCTCCGTAGCACTATCTATTTCCTTCTTTTTCTTAAAACAGGAGAACACACTGAAAGCGCTGATATATTTATTTATCGAAGTACAGCCGTCGTTTAATCGTGCCGTGGACGCTTCTATTGGATGCCGGCGATGCGTCGTAATTTTTGGCCTATGGCGCATCCCACACCCAGACGCGCACGCTCCTATTGGTTTGCTGTGGCCGCCGCGGTGACGCGCTGCCGCCTGCGAGCACGCTCCTATTGGTCCCTTTGTAGATGCCGGCGCCGCACCGCCGCGCCGAACTAGATTGGCGGCGACGCTCCGCCATTTTTGGCTCAAGTGCGTCCCAGCATGCGCCAGCTTGGCTTCCAGCGCTTTAAACAGTCTGGCACGCTAGCGTCATCTATAAGGTGACCCTGGAACTTCATCTCGCCAGAACGAAGGTTTTGCGATATCTGCGAGATCTACGTACTATCTACAAAAAATGGTCTTTTATAACAATTACAAAGGTTTTTGAAGCGAAATAATATTCACAATAATAATGACGCGCGAAAAAATGAAGCAAATATGCAGACACCGAAATTTTTCCACGGTTACCCGATAGATGGCGCCATTGCGTTCTCACGATGTAATACATTTTAAGAGGTTTCAAGGCACGCGGTCGCAAGTGTGTGAACAAGCTTTTAGAAGCCGGTTTTAAGCCTTTTGTGGCCTGCTATTGTGCAGTCAAATATAACCAAGACGCTTATGTTTGCTTTTATTTGACTGCACAACAGCGCAGCCGGTCGTAAGAAGTCACAAGCGGTTTCAAAACCGGTTTTAGCGCAGTCGGTCCCAGTGAAACGAAAGTATGTGAACCTGTATTTAGGCTCCAGTTGTTTGATTCTGTAAATTATTTATGTGCTTGTTCCAACGTGGGTCGTTCCTTCGCCTGAAGTTCAGGTGTGTACGACTGCTCTTCTAGGAGCATTCGACTATCATTACCGGTTGACTGAGAAACGCGCTGTTGTAAACATAATTGCTTTATGCTATTAAAGGTAACGTTCCATTATATATGATCTTTATTGACTCTATTGTTATTCAATGATTCGATACCAGAAATACAAGGCAACGTTTCAGGTCAAGTTGGGGAATTTGCGACTGGTTTGTTGAATACGATTGTGAGGGTTGGTGTAAAGGAAGACATAAAAAGGGTTTTTATCTGTTTTTTTTTTTTTAATTTCCAAGTTTATCTGCCTGTCTCAGAAGTAAAGAACAAATTCCCAGATTATGGGCCCTTTGCCACTCATGTACCATAAAACCGCTAGGTTGAATTAATTTAATTTCCGTTTTCTAAAATTAATCTCATAAAAAGTTAAAAAAAAAAGTAAAAGATAAAGGCGAAGTGATACTGGTATATTTCTTGAAACACCAAGAAATAATAACACCCATCTACGTGACAGCGTGAATAATGACACCGGCCTTGGCTCCCATTGTTCTTGCTTTTCCGCCCTTTAGTGATCCGTCGTTCCGGTAAGCTGAGAGGGAGCCTGTCAATCACGCGGAATCATTAGTGTCAGCTCTGACAGCAATCTTTCTCTACTCTTCACTCTAAAAAAAGTCCGTTCTTGAAAGGTTTTTCGATGCGTTAAGAAATCTTTCAACTAGCGAAGAACGGTTTCGCCCCCTGGTGGACGAGAAAGGCAACTGGGCGATTAAGAACTCTTTCGTTAGAAAAGGTTCTTCATAACTTTATCTCTCGGTTGCTCGGAACAACCGAACCACCGAGATCGAAGCAAACGGAGCGACAGGGCGTTAGCGAGCTCAGGAGTTCCGCGACGTTCGTAAGATGTGACAACGTGACAGCGGACACCCACTCAAACTACGGTTACTCACTTGACACGACCCAAGACTCGCCCAAGAATCGTTATAAAAAACATGGGCATGCCTTTTTTTTGTTATTAAGTTTTATTTGTAAATAATAACTAACTACGGCTAAAGAATCTAATACTTCTCAAACGAAAAGGGTAACGTCATCGCGAAGTGCTTTCAAGTTGAAGCAGCTAAGGCATTTGAAGCGGGTGAAGTTTGAAACGTAGAAGCATTCGGTAGAAGTTACGTTCGAACTAGAAGCAGCGGAAGCGGTTCGAGCGTTGAGACCGCTGGATCTTGATCGCTTGATACTGGAAGCTTGTAAGACTGGCTGACAAAAGACAACTTTCGAGACTTTTCCCAGAGATTCAAAGCCTGAAGGCGAGCAAAATGCCCCTCCTGTCTTCTGGTATTGGTTGTGTCAGGTTGGCTTCAGCTGCCTAGTGTAGTGTACGTATCGGCGGCTCTGCGGATCGGTGGCCGCGGTTGCCCGTGGCGCAAAGCGGCAAGCGAAGCCATAGTTTGGATTTGTATAAACCGGCGCTATCCTACCCTCTATGTGCAAGTGCATTTTCAACAGAAAGTTCTTGCGTAATGCAGAAATTTGCGCGTGTTTCGTGGCGCGAAAGAACAACCGGATTTTTCGGCCCTTGATCAGACTCGTCATGGTCCTGTGTGATACCAGCATGAGCGAACGCTAGTGCAGTGTTTCCGTTGCTACATCATAGTTAGTCAAAGCACGTGAAGATAGCTCACAGTGACAGGGACTTTCGTTATGTTTGCGTGTTTGTGAATAATTCGGGTAGTGTCACAACTCTCTGCTCCCGTACCAAGACAACACGTTTGCTGTTATTAACTAAGAATTAAAATCAGTTCTGTAGTTTTGAAAAAAATCTTTAATTTTTATGATATCCTTAGTAATGCCTTTTCCAGTGTCTAAGTCGACATTTTTTTTTTCTCTAAATTTCTGTCAGTTCGTTTTATACGACGAAAAAACTTATTCTTCTTTCTTTAAGTATGAAATTTTGAAAATGAAATTTAGCCACGGGAATTATATTTTTCTTTCGATTCGTTGACGGGAATGAATTCTTGTTCATATATTACGAACACAATACACATATGCGAGTTTATCAATCAGTTTTGAATCTCCGTCCTGTGGGAACCATTGGGTTCCCTCTATCCCTATCTAGGCCTAGCTTCAAGCAGGCCGTGGGAGTCGTCACCAATGGCGTCGGCCTCCCGGATACAAGGAACCACGAGGCCGAATTCCCCGAAGGGGCCGGTTCTCCCTTGCCCTTTTGGGTGAACGCGCCATCGGCACACCCTTGGGAGTGATTATGGACGCGTCCCGTTTTCGAGTGACCTTCTACCGGCCTCCCCGGGCGCGGCTATTTCCCGCAGGCTACATAAGCCGGCCACCCACCTGTGGCCGGGGCTCTTGGTTAGGGGGGGCTACGCTCGACGGAGCATTCATCGTTATTTTACTGTTCCCCCTTTTCCGTGATCCTGCCAGTTCAGGCAGCGCGGACCTTTCTCCTGGTGATCCTGTCAATTAAGGCAGCGCCAACCTCATTTCTCTTTTGTTCCGCCTACGGGCGTAAAGCGTGTGGCGTAAGCCTAATAAACACGTTTCTACAATATCCCTGTGTTTCGTGTGGTCTTCCGTCCATCGGAGCCTAACGGCAGGCAACGGACGGACCCGGCCGTAGCCGCCATAGCAGCGACCTACGGAGTGGGTGTTGCCTCACAGCGATCAGCAAGGTAAGTCGAAACCCGCTTTATTGCAATTGACGAGTTAAGTAGTGGGTATTTGCCTCACTGAGGACTTTGGGGTAAACTAGAATCCCACAACTGGCGCCCCAACGTGCGGCCCGTCCGGCGTCTGCAAACAAAGCAGCACGTTCGCAATGGCAGCGAACCAGGCCAATTTCCGGCCTTGGACTTCGTGGACGGAGGGAGAGGCGAACGCCCGAAACCCGACGCCACCCAACGGCTTAGTGGCCACGTCAGCCACGCACGGACACAATGCAGTGTCTTTTGAGCCGAGCTTGCTTCTAAGCGGAGGCGACCCAACATGTCCGGAATGCGCCCGAGGCATCCCCCTCCGCGACGCGCCAGCCCACTCTGCTGAGCGAAGCGCACCTGCGCTTGTCGAGGTCAACTCCGCGCTCGCACAAAGCGCGGCGACGCAACAGGCAAATACAGCCTCGTACTGCGATGACCTTCTGACCCCAGACTGGCCTGCAGCTTCCGCACAAACGGAAGACACTGCCGCCGTCTGCGAGCAATGGCCCAGCTCAGCGGCTTTATGCGCAACGGGACACACGGCGGCACGCGGCGGCCCACAGCCAGTGTACAGCTCGCCAGCCGAAAGCGTATCTCATCAAAGAGAAAATGCGCTAAACTCGTACCAGCCACTGCTAGATAACGCAGCACGAGTTATCGAGAGTTTGACGGGAGCGCTGCAAACAGCGACGAGGCCCCCGCCGCCCACGCGGTCACCGGTCAGAATTCCTATCCCGACATACCGAGGATACGGAGACCGAATGAGCGCCACGGACTTCCTCGAGGACCTGAAAAGTTATCAAAAGGCCATGGGAATGTCGGACAACGAGATACAGGAACGCATCCTGCCAATCTCGTTGGTGGACCAAGCAGCGCGATGGTTCCGTCTAACCGGAAACCAGCTGCTGACTATCGAGCAGTTCCGAAAGGCTTTTCGCCAGGAATTCCTCCCCGCTGACTACGAGCGCAGGATGAGGAGAGAGCTCGAGCAACGGACCCAACACCCAGACGAGTCACTGTTGGAGTTCGTAAGGGCGATGCAAGAGCTCTTCGAGCTAGCAGAACCCTCCGCGCCACATGCAGAGCGGGTAGAGCGCGTCATTCGACAGGCGCACCCGACTTTTGCGGCGTACCTCCGAGGCAGTCGCTTCCGCGACCTGAACGAACTAGCCTCGGAAGCTCGGCGGATCCAGGGAGACATTCTAGCCGCCCGAGCGTACCGACCTCCGCCGCCTGCGTCATCGGCACTTGAGCCGCGCTGCGCATGGAATGGGGAGACGGCGCCCCGAAACAGGAGGCACGAAGCCGCCCACTACGCCGACGGACCGGGTCGAAACACGTACGACATCTCAGATCGTGCGCTCGACCCATACTCTTACGAGAGGCGAACAGCAGAACCCGCGCCGCAGTGGCAAAGGCGAGATCGGAACAGACAAGAGTTACCGACGCCCCGGGAGCAAACGCGGCCAATGCGTCCAAATGCACAGGACGAAAGGCCCGGCGCGCAGCAGAACGTGCGACGCGACTTGAGAAGGGTTGCGCAACCACGCTGCTTTCGCTGCAACAGCGCCGACCACCTGGTTCGACAATGCCCAGAACGGCAGAACCCCGGTTTCCAACAGTCGGGAAACGAGCAAAGCCGCCGATAACCAACCCGGTGGCTCTAAACGGCACGGAGCAAGATACTCTTTTGCCGTCCGCCTACAGAATAGGCTTTCCGACAGGCACGCCAACGCCATTCATAGCGTTGACGATCGTTGGTCGGACGTTCAAGGCGCTGCTCGACACGGGCGCAAGCGCATCGCTTTTCGGTGACGAAGTGTTGACCCACCTCCGGCAAAACTCTGTCCGAATGAGGGAGGGAAGCACGGCCTTTCGACTCGCGTGCGGCACCGCACATTCAAGCGGTACCGTCCGGTTGGTTGCGAGATGGGAGAATCGAGCAAGACGGCAACGCTTCGTTCATCTCCCCAGTCTTTCCGTTCCGATCATCCTGGGCAGAGATTTTCTCGCCAAAACAGGGATCGTGATCGACGTGAGTAGCGGTGGCTACCGAGAGGGCACTTTCGCTCCTCTGAAACCTTTCTGCGAACCCCCAACCCCAGAAAAACCGCTGGTTAATGGGGCAGGCAGCAGCAGCCGAAACGAGGCAACAGCCTCCCAAGGTGAACCCTCTCCGACGCGGTTGCAAGCGAGCGCCGTAGCGTCGGAAATAACGCACCCCCTGCTGACTGAGTCATGCAGCGTGTCAGGGCAAGAAAAAGCCCGTCTGTCGGCATTGTTAGGACATTATGACAAGATGTTCACAGATCGACCCGGGTGCACCAATGTAGTGCGACACCGGATCGACACGGGCGATGCGCTCCCTCGGAGGCAAAACGCACGACCCGTTAGTTTGGCTAAACGAAAAGCCATTGACGTTGCACTGGATGAAATGATCGACACCGGAGTTGTCCGGCGGTCAAACAGTCCCTGGGGATTCCCCGTCGTGTTGGTCCCAAAGAAGGACGGCACTTCACGTCTGTGCATCGACTATCGCCGTCTAAATGACGTCACGCGGAAAGACGCATATCCGCTACCAAGCATTGACTCGATCCTGTCCAACCTCGGCAGCGCACGGTATTTTACAACCTTAGACGCCAGCCGAGGCTACCTCCAAGTTCAAATGGAGAGGGGTGACGAGGCGAAAACGGCCTTTGTTTGTCACCGCGGGCTTTTCGAATTCACAAGAATGCCCTTCGGTCTGTGCGGAGCGCCCATGACGTTCCAGCGGTTGATCGACCGCATACTGGGAGAAGCCAAATGGAAACATGCAATGGCCTATCTCGACGACATCGTCGTCTACTCGAACACCTTCGAAGATCATCTCAGAGACCTGAAGGATGTGTTCGACCGGCTAAAAGCCGCGGGAATCACGCTGAACCCGGAAAAGGCTCAAATAGCCGAAACCCGAATCAACTTGCTCGGTTTCACACTCGATTGCGGACGCATTGCGCCAAACGCCGAGAAGCTAGAAGCTATCCGGGAGTTCCCCGCACCAACGGACGTAAGCTCACTCCGTCGCTATTTGGGAATGGTGAATTTTTATCGCCAATTCATCCCGAACTGCGCCTCCCTCCAAGCGCCACTAACGCGGCTACTCAGAAAAGCCGTGAGCTGGAGTTGGGGTCCCGAGCAGGAGGCAGCCTTCCGCTGCACTTCGAAAGCACTGGCGGACACCGCGGAACTAAAGCTTCCCGACTTGAACAAGCCTTTCGTGATCCAAACGGACGCGAGCAAACTGGGCTTGGGAGCGGTCCTGCTCCAAGAGCACGAATGTGTGCTTCGTCCCGTGGCTTTCGCTAGCCGCTCGCTCGTGCCGGCAGAGGTGAACTACAGCACCTGCGAACAAGAGTGCTTGGCTATTGTATTTGCCTTAAAGCGGTTCGACATTTATGTCGACGGGACCACATTCACGATCGAAACAGATCACCAGAGCCTAATATGGCTGTCAAGACTTCGCGAACCCGCAGGACGGTTGGCGAGATGGGCTTTGCTACTGCAAAAATACGACTATGTCGTGCGGTACCGGAAAGGCAGCACAAACGTTGTGGCCGACGCACTGTCGCGAGCCCCCGTAGACTGCGCAAATCTTTCCGCGGGGAGCCGGGCCGAGCCAACGGCACATGCAATGCCCGGCGAAGCCGAAATTCAGTCCCAAAAGGAGGCAGCACCACTGACCTCCTCGGACGAGAGCGTGAACCACGTAGACGCAGTGAGCGCAGTGGGGATCGTGTTCAGCAAAGAAGAGCTACTGAAAGCTCAGCAGAATGATCCGTTTTGTCGAAAGGTGATCGACGGACTCTCGAGTGAGTTGGACTCCGTGGAGTCGGGCGGTGCGTCCGCCGGGCGTACGACTGCTGGTATTGCAGTTAACGCCGAGTGTCGGGATGTATCTGGTACTGGTACTGACACGCTGGATCAATTTCTGCTGAACGCCGATGGGCTCCTGCTGAAGTATATCCCATCTGAGAAGGACACAGATAATGTGTTCAAGGTGGTAGTGCCAAAAAGTCTGAGGTGCGCAGTAATGCGTTACTATCACGACTCGCACTTGGCCGGACATGCGAGCGGCTCCAAGACTTACACAAAGTTATGTCACATCGCAACCTGGCCGGGCATGAAAAGGGACGTATTCCGCTACGCCCGCACGTGCCACACTTGCCAAAGCTTCAAACCAAGAGGCGGCAAACCTCCGGGCCTAATGCAGCCGACCCACAGCCAAGAACCATGGTCTTTGGCGGCTTGCGACGTGGTCGGCCCTTTGCCGAGGAGCCCCAAAGGACACCAATATTTGTTGGTTGTCACGGACCACTTCAGCAAATGGGTAGAACTTTTCCCACTACGAAAGCTGACAGCCCGAGCGATCATGGAGAAGCTCATGGAGGTATTCACCCGATGCGGGTTCCCGGAAGCTCTCCTAACAGATCGAGCAAGCTACTTCGTCGGGAAGGTATTTGTGGACGCTTGCAAAGCCCTGGGCATCAAGCACAAAACAACCACACCCTACCACCCGCAGGCGAACATCACGGAGCGATGTAACAGAAACATCAAACCCATGCTGGCAGCATTTGCCGAAAAGCACCGCGACTGGGACGCATACATTCCTGAAATTGGGTTTGCTCTCCGTTCCACTGTCAATCGTTCGACAGGCTTCACCCCCGCCTTCCTCACATTCGGAAGAGAGTTGGCGAATCCCATGGACCGTGTCCTCAGGGCGAACGCCGGGGCAAACGACGCGCAGTCGACACAGACTGAACACGCGCGCTCGCTACAAACTCGGATGACGGAAGCCTTCTCGGAGGCCCGTCACAATCTCGGGGTAGCGCGAGCTAAACAAAAGGCTCAGTACGATCGCTCTCGCCGAGATCTCCGCTACAAAGTAGGCGATCTCGTGCTCAGACGAAACCACGTTTTGAGCGATGCCAGCAAAGGCTTTTCTGCTTCGCTGGCACCAAAGTGGCTGGGCCCGTACGAAGTGCGAGAAATACTTTCACCGCTCGTGTACAAGCTGACTGACCAAGAGTCACGAAAAGTCGGAGGGCCAGTGCATATTTGCGATCTCAAACCCTACCACAGAAGGGAAAACGAGGAGCAAAACCCAAAGCCACTCTTGCGCAAGAATGCACGCGAAACGCGAGACGACGCCAAAAACGAGGCGCCCCGCTACAATCTGCGAACTCGGAGAAACTAATATCCGGAGTTTCGCAAAGGCAGTCCCAATAAGTGGCGAAATGTCACACTAAGGGAAGTGCAAGGGCAAAGAATGCACCAGCTGCCTTCGCGAACGCGTCAGCCACCATTGTTGGCAAGCCGTGACCTAAATACAAGGCCACCTCAACGTTCGCTTCCGGATCATCCCGTACGGGGATTCCCCTACATACGGCATCTGAGGGAAAGGGTAGGCGTAACGCCCATTGGTCAGTTACTGCCGCCCAGGCTCACGTGAGTCACTACGTCATCGTAGGGGCACGGCGAGAGCAGTCGTCACAAGCGGTGAGACCGTGATGTCATTCTGCCGCAGTACGACTCCACAGTAACATCCACGAAGAGGATCTCCAGCCAGGACGGTGCTTCGGGCCGCTCGGGGGCTGCGTCAGCCTGTTTCCTGGCTCCGGAGTTTTCGACGGCGTTCTTGGTCCACGGGTGCTGGCGATTCTTCGAGCAGCCCCGCGACGCCAGCGGACCAGGGGACCGAACCAGCGACCCGCCGGCTACGCGCGCCACCGGGACCGACAGCTGCGCGGGGCCCTGCCCGCCCTTCGACTTCGGGACCCGCGCGGCGACGGACAACGCTCTGTCCAGGGGCCGGCTGTTCCCGTCCAAAGGGCTCCACGAACCACCTCCACGACGGTGAGCGAACGCCGGGAACGTCGCAGCAGACCGTATTTGTGAACCCCGGCATGTGGGGGTAGGCACCGGACGCGGTCGTTTTTTTTATAGTTCTTTTTGTTTTTAAGAGCCGGTAGGACATTTTGTTTTATTCAAGTCCTACCTAAGCCTTAAGAAGGGGGGAGTGTGGGAACCATTGGGTTCCCTCTATCCCTATCTAGGCCTAGCTTCAAGCAGGCCGTGGGAGTCGTCACCAATGGCGTCGGCCTCCCGGATACAAGGAACCACGAGGCCGAATTCCCCGAAGGGGCCGGTTCTCCCTTGCCCTTTTGGGTGAACGCGCCATCGGCACACCCTTGGGAGTGATTATGGACGCGTCCCGTTTTCGAGTGACCTTCTACCGGCCTCCCCGGGCGCGGCTATATCCCGCAGGCTACATAAGCCGGCCACCCACCTGTGGCCGGGGCTCTTGGTTAGGGGGGGCTACGCTCGACGGAGCATTCATCGTTATTTTACTGTTCCCCCTTTTCCGTGATCCTGCCAGTTCAGGCAGCGCGGACCTTTCTCCTGGTGATCCTGTCAATTAAGGCAGCGCCAACCTCATTTCTCTTTTGTTCCGCCTACGGGCGTAAAGCGTGTGGCGTAAGCCTAATAAACACGTTTCTACAATATCCCTGTGTTTCGTGTGGTCTTCCGTCCATCGGAGCCTAACGGCAGGCAACGGACGGACCCGGCCGTAGCCGCCATAGCAGCGACCTACGGAGTGGGTGTTGCCTCACAGCGATCAGCAAGGTAAGTCGAAACCCGCTTTATTGCAATTGACGAGTTAAGTAGTGGGTATTTGCCTCACTGAGGACTTTGGGGTAAACTAGAATCCCACAGTCCATAAAACTATATAAGTGCGACCAATATACCAAAGTATTTTTGTGAAAAGAACAATTTCTAGGGACTTACAAAAAGTGTGAGTCATACAAAAATCGAGCCAAAGGTCATTGGGTAGATCGATCACTTTTCAGTGCTAGTATGACTCCAGTAACACAATGTTTTCCTGACTCCAATGATGTACGGATAATACCCAGAAGCTGTGGAATGCCCGATCCCCAGGAGCAGAACAATAGTGACCAGAAGAGTTTCGGGACTGGAGATCTCGATTGACGAGTGCCCCGAAACATTTTGGACACTGCTGCTGCTTCTGAGGATTTATCGGGACAATCCAGAGCTTCTATTTTATTATGATTATTACAAGCTTCATTGTATATCCTCATTTTGTCTCTTGGTGCGTGGATATGTATGTTATGATGCTAGAATACTGAATGGTTTACTGGTGGCCAGGTCACTGATGCAGCCTGACCTGCGATGTCGGTGCCACACTACTGCCCCATCCTTTTCTTCACCCTCTTACAATTTACATGTTTATGGTATGTGGTATACGTTATATATACAATGTTTTATGTTTTGTTCACAGAAAAAATAGTTGATGGAAAGATCTTTCCAAACATGACAGAGAGAATAATTGAGGAATTGCTGCCTATTATAAAATTGCGAGTCAAGGTGCAGAAGACAATTGAATAGCTAAAGAAAGACAAGACAATGAACCTAATTTTAAATTGGCATTCCATTTGTTACATTCGAGAATATTTCAGATCGCTTGTCCCCTCAAATTGGGCGTAATTTTTGACAGAAGCTCCACTTAGGTCTATAGAAGTTGTAGGATTTTTATAGCCACAATGATATTGGCTTCCAGAATTATATCTACTGTTTACAAAGGCTCAGTGGAATGAGTGAACTGCTCGGTTAACCTCAGTGAAATAGGGCATAAACAAAGTTTGTAACAGCCTTGGGACATGACATTCTGAGCAAAATGCAATAAGCAGCAGTATTTGGGATCATTCCATTCTTATTACTAACTGTAGGCTGTCTTATCTTCTTTCGTTTTAGAGCGCAGCTCTTAGGCGCCCGTTTCCGGCTTGAGCGGCGTCGCCGTCGGCGTAACCGTAAGGTCACGTGACCCCCCCCCCCCCCCACGAGATCACGTGACCCCCGTGAGGGGAGGCGGAGAAAGGAGGGGAGCAGGGGGGACGTTTCCGAATTTTCATTACTCCGAAAAATTATTTTAAAAGACTCTTATCTCTTGTCCCTCGGCCGGCTTCGAACCGGAGCCCTTTCGTTCAATAGTAGCAGGCAGGATCACGAGGGGGGACGAGGGAAGAGGAATATGCCCTCCCCTCAGTATCCTTGCCTCCTTTTCCTCAAGAGCTGCGCTCCCATTGGGCGTTACAGGGAGTTGTAAACGGCTTTCATTTTTTTTTACCAGAACTGCAAATCGTTCACAACTAGATGATGCCATGTGTGCCTTCCAAGCAGGGTACTGCCTCCTGGTCGACTCAACTCGGCGCTAAGGCTAAGAATATGCTTTATGCTTATTCTGCCCTATTGAAAATTCCATCAAGATACGTAATTTGGGACACTGACTACCGGTCAGCAGCCTTGATGGAACGTGATGGACCATCAGACGTCATCTGATGGTCCATCAGATGACGTCTGACTGCCACTGCCAAATGATTTTCATCAACAAGGGCAGCGTTTATATAAGAGTAAAGCTATACGCACTCATAAATATCGCCAAATTCCTCGATAAAACAAAATGTTCGAGAAAAAAAAGAAAAAAAAAAGCAGGACCCACCGCGGATCGAACCCGCGACCACTTGCGTACAAATCGGACATCTTAACCCCTATGCTACACCATTTTTTTTTCTTTATTGCCTGACTTTGGCACACGTGAAAGGTTACAGAAGGCTATGATGTTAAAAACAAACCAACGCCACAATGGCTAATGTTCACAAGAGAACATCAACAAGAACAGAGGAATGACATAACCAAACTTGTCCAGTCAGTTATGGATCCTTGAGGTTCGCCAGCTCCTCAAGAAGCGGCAAATAGTCAGGAGGAGGCTGCTGCATTTTAAATACTTTCTTTAGGTAACAGATTGTTTCAACAAAATACTTAAGCGCAGGACGCACGTCGACGTCTGCGTGTCTCACCGCCATACGACATCGCCACAAACTATGTAGGCCGACAAGCAGGATCATGTCATATGGCACAAGATTATACCCTCCCTCGACACAAAGATAGCGGATCCCATGAGGCGTTAACGGAAGGTCTTTTTTCAAAGTTCTTTGAAGGACGTCCCATAGAAACACTGCGTCCCAGCAGTTGAGGAACACATGCTCTGGTGTTTCCGGCTGTTTACACAAAAGACAGTTCACTGACCACACTACAGAGATACCTTTCGCTTCCAGCCACACTTTAACCGGCAGAGTTTCACTGTGCAGCTTAAAGAAGAAAGTTTTGGTGTAAGCGGGGACCAACATTCGCTTGACACGTTTTAAAACATCCTGCCCCTTTCCCGTGCTGAACACCGAACGGTACAGCGGAATGGGAAGGAGAGAAACAATGAGGTCTTTGGTCAGCCGTTTGCGCGACACACTGGACAGATATTCAAGTGAAAAACGAGCCACTAGAAACCGGTAGGAGGAAACAACCTCTTTCAAATAACCTCGCACATCGGGGCTCAGGTCTACGTCTGTCGAGACAATAAACTCGGGCAGCGCACTGCGCAGCCGCACCTGAATGACCGTGCGTAAAAAGCTGTCCTTTTGGTCCCTTAGAAAAATAAACCGATTCACCAGTTGCTTGACAAAGAGATGCGACAAACCAAGACCACCATCTTTCACACGCAAAAAAAGGTTGGTTCGGCTCATGCGCTCCCCCCAACGCTCCCCCCAAATAAAAACCGCTAAAACACGATGCAATCGCTGAATGTTGACTCGCGAACAGTGCAACACCTGTAACAAATACCAGATCTTAGCGACAAAAAAATATTACAAACTGAGGCACGTGCAAAAATTGAAAAGCACTTACTCCCCCATTCATCTGCCTTTTCGCGTAAGGCTTGAGTCTGTTCGCACCAAAATTCTGTGTTGTCACTGTACTGCTCCATCGGGACTCCAAGATAACGCGTCGGCGTGAATGACCACGTCACACGCTCAAAAACATTGGGTTTCGAGGGCCAGTCACCGTGCCAAAAGCCCAGACACTTTTGCCAATTCACAGCACTACCCGTCTGCTCGCAGAACTTCCCTGTTAGGTATATGGCTTTCTTTACACTTTCTTGATTCGCACAAAAAATAGCTACATCGTCGGCGTAGGCCAAAATGCGAACCTCTGTGGCTTGTAAGTTGAAGCCGCGTATTTCCGCACTACGGATCACACTAAGGCAGAAGGGCTCAAGGAAAATGCAAAAAAGTAAGGGCGAAAGTGGGCATCCCTGCCGTACGGAAGAAAAAAGGGGGATGCGCTCGCTCACACTCTTATTCACCACGAGGCTGGTGGCACAGTTGTGGTAAGCCATGCGTAACCCATCACACAGTACGGACCCTAAGTTAACGTGTTCTAAAATAGAAAAAAGAATTTCGTGAGACACACGGTCAAAAGCTTTCTCAAGGTCTACTTGAAGTACCGCTACCTTTTGTTGGAAAGCATCGCAACACTCTAAAATATTTCGCACATTATGCACATTGGTAACTATAGTTCTCGCCTTGATGCCACACGTCTGGTGAGGGCCGACTATAAGGTTTATCACGCCCTGTAGTCGCTCCGCAAGAACTTTCATAAAGATCTTATAGTCAACATTTGTCAAGGTAATCGGGCGGTAGGCTCCGACCGAGCGGAGCTTTACTTGATCCTCGCTTTTTGGAATTAGAACGGTGTGGGTAAACAAAAATGACGGGGGTAAAACTTTAAGTCGGTACGCCTCGGCAATCACACAATGCAAGAAAGGAGCCACTTGGTCCTTAAATGTTTTATAAAATTCAACTCCCAAACCATCAGGCCCAGGCGATTTTCCGATCTTCAAATCATATATTGACTTTTCAATTTCACTTAACATAATAGGTTGTTCTAGTTTTTCCTTGACGTCATCAACCACTTTCGGCATAAGCGGTAAAAAGAAATTCCGGAAATCACCACACTTGGCAGTGCGATAACTGAAGAGCTCTTTGTAATGATTAACAAAAGCTTCCTCAATTCTCTATTTATCGTTAGTCAACATTCCCCGATAAAAAATTTCGCGAATTTCATTTTTTAGAGCATATCTTTTTTCTATGCCGACAGCTCTTTTAGTGGGCATCTCCCCCTCATATAGGCGTTTCAAACGCGCCCTTACAACAGTTCCCTGATACTGCTCAGTATCTAATGCTTCCAGACGCTTCTTAAGGCTTGTAATATCGTCAGTAAAAAGCCCAGGGGACACACATTCTTCGCGTAACAACTCCTTCAGTAGGTCGTTCAATTCGCGCTTTACCTTTTCCTGTTCATATTTCAAAACACTTGAGCGTTTTATAGCACTCATTTTCACATTTTCTTTAAAAAGCTCCCACTTTACCCCAAAATCGTTCCCTCCCGCCCTCGCCAACTCTTCTAAGGTTTGGCCAATAGAATTAACGAAGTATTCGTCCCCAAGGAGCTTGGTGTTACATTTCCAAAGATCCCAACTAAACTTTTTTTGTGTCTCTTTGGATGAGCACAGTGAAAACGAAACAAGGCAGTGGTCGCTAAAAGACACATGGTCTACAGCATATTTTCTACACGCTCTTAGCAGATCGGCGGAAACGTACACCCTATCGAGGCGCGCGTGACTTGTCCCCTGAAAGTGAGTGAACAGTAGAGCCCCCCCACTTGACGCACAGTTGGCAACGTCTTCCAGAGCGTAACTTTGAACTATTCCCCCCAAAAGTAAAGCACTTTTATCTCTAAATCTACCACTATTCGATCTGTCACGGGGCGCGCAAACACAATTGAAGTCACCCATCAAGATAACGCTTCGATCGGTCCGAACATACCTATCAAGGAACTCAAAAAACAATACGCGTTCATCTACTCTATTGGGAGCGTAAATGCACAAAACACGAAAGTGGAGATTAGACGAAGAAAAATCACACAAAAGAAAGCGTCCCGACTCGTCACTAACCACCTTTCCCCAGTGAACAAACGTTTTCGCAAAAATAAAAGACACCCGCCGGAAGTTCCGACGGCGTGGCTTACGCAGACATCATACCGGGACTCGAACAGCCGCACCATGCTCTCCGTCTGGCTCTCACCCTCCATCTTTGACTCCTGAACCGCCACGATATCGAGATCGTGATCAATAAAGAGGTGGCTCAGTTGGCATTGCCGACGTCGTGAACACAAACCCCGCACGTTTAAAGTGCCTACCCGCAACGATTTTTCTAGCACTTTCGGGTTTAAAAAAGCAGCCGGAGAGCATGGTTCATAAAAAGAACAAAAGAAACACAAAATAAGAAAAAGCAACAGTACAGTCAAGGTCACAACGACTCACTTAGGTTGTTCCTTTGTGCGCGGGCGCGACGCTGACCGCTCACGGTAACGTCCCACCTTGCCGACCCACTCGCGCTCGAGGCGTCGCAGTTGCCTTTCGCCAGAGCGGGGGTTAACTTCGCCGAACCGCCTTTTTATCGTTCCGGCCGTGACGTCCATGGGCCTGCTGTCTTCGTCACCGTCGTCCTCGCCGTCGGCTCTGTCCTCGCCTTTGGAGTCGCCATCGTCCTTCGCCTTGGCTCCGTCGTCGCCCTTGGCCCCGGTGTCATCGCTGCCCTTGGCGTTGTCGCCGCGCCCGGCCCCGGCGTCGTCGCCGCCCATGACCTTGCCGACGTCCTCTTTCAACCTGGCGGTGGCGCCAGGCCCTTCAGGCTCCTTGACCTTCCCATGCACGACGCCTTCGAAGACCCCAGGGGTCGCCCCGACCGTCGGCGCCGAAGCCGAGGGTTCTGGCGTCACCTCTACCGAAACTGCGTCGACCGCCGTGGTCTCACGTGGGGTCTCCGGGACCGTCACCGTTGCCGCCGACGCCGCTTTCTCAGCTTCGAACTCGACCATGAGGTCGAGGTCGTCCGGCTTCTCTTGGGTGTTGATGCCGGCGGCGCGGGCGTATAACGCGCCCCGCTGCCTCGTGTCCAAAGGCTCGGCACTGGGCGCACCAAGGCACCTTACAGTCTCGACGTATATGGCCTGTTCGATAGCACCGCAGACAGATCGGCGCCCGGCCGGGGACGACGACGAGAACCTTCCCTCCGCAAATCCGCAACTGGTGCGGAAGGCTTTCCAGGGCGACGCCCTCTCTCAGCTCCATCCGCACGACCAGCGTGGTGGACTCGACGTGGACGAAGCCATCAATTTTCCACCGTTCGCGGAAAATCTCCTTGACCGCGCCAAAGGGTTCAAAGGCGCGGCGCACTGTGTCCACCGGGACGTCGAAAGTGACCCAGTGGAGATTGATGCGAAGCTCTCTCCGACTCGGGTCGACGACGAGACAAAACCGGCCCTTGACTTCCAAGTGACCGGCTTCAAAAGCTTCGCCTTGTCTTCCGGCGTGTGCAACTTGAGAAGCCAGACGTGGCTCATCTGGAAAGCGCCCAGACCAGCCACGCCCGGCAGAACGCCCACCTTGTTCAACGGCTCTCGGAAGTCCTCAATCCGATACGGTCGACCTTGCAGGTCGGCGTGAAGTATCACGCTGAGCTTTGCAGCATCTCCGGTGGGTAGTGCAGGCAGTTGCAGACGGTAATCTTTAGGCAAAAAGTTCACACTCGTTTCACCGCGGCCGATAACGGCCGCCGCCGCTTGCGGGGAGCGATTCATGAGCACGTCCGCTCAGGCTGATAGCCAGTGCGCTCTCCTATGCTACGCCATTGCTTAGAAAACTCGATTTCACCATTCGTTTTATACGAGATGCTTCGGTTGCAAATGCAGTTAAGACTTCAGAATGTTATGCAAAGCACTCGTACATCACTCGCCGTACTTCAGTTCTACTCACCTGCCATGTAGAGTACTTTCGCGCCGTAGAACGATTCTTTTGTTCGCGCGTCTCCGGCCCAGTAGACCTGGTACACCTTGTCGTCTTCAACTACACCGCTAAAGTCCCTTACATCGTCGGAACTCACAACAGGCTGGAACTTGTCGAGTAGAAATTCTACTAAAACATAAAACACTGTAGAGCCCGGGCAGGATCGACAGGTTGGAGCAAGCGGGCAAACAAAACGAGTCGAGAGCGATCGTTCATGAAAGCTCGGCGAAGCCTCTATGGGCGAAGCGGAGTGGCGTTTTCGGCGTTTCGGCGGGCTTCTGATCAAGGTTGTCGGTCGGCTGCGTGTCATATCTCTAACATCAGCGGTTTTATGGGCTCACGTCCCGAAATCGTTTTCTTGTGCATAGATTATTTTTCGTATTCATAGATTTGACGAAATAGTGGTATCCGAACGAACTTTACGTCCATCGACCGTACGTCTGTCTGCACGTCATAGCATTTTGACGTACAGTCAGAGCCAATCGATGTACAATTAGAATCTCTACCAAGACATCTTGATGGAATTTCGCGGCGGCCGACTGCCACCAGGAAACCATCAGAAAGCCGACAAGTGGAGTCTGACTGGAGTTTGACTGTCGGTCAGAGTAACTTGTTGGCCAATCAGACATGTTTGACGTACAGTCAGGCACAGTCAGCGGTCCACTCGAAAACATTGACTGCCAAACAGGGTTACATTGATGGATTTTTCCTTCGGGTGATGTTGATATTGTTTTTGTCCTAGCTGAGCACAATTATTGGAGCAGACTCACTGCAGCCCTAGTCACTCCCATTGTAAGATTATCTGTGGAACATCCAATTAAAAAAATGAAAAAAAAGTACTGCCACTGCATGCACATCTGCAGGAAGTTGAGCTAACAATTCGAAATAAGGTGGTGAGAGAGAGTGAAAGCAAGAACACTCCCACCGTTATTTCATCTAAAAGAACAATCGGACTTAGATAAGTTTTTGCACCTGAGTTTGTGATATAATGAGAAAATATGACTATAAAGCTAAAGTGGAAGAAACAGTGGGGCTGTTTTCAAATAGAGTTATTCACCTAAATGTACCTTGGAATTGTCTTAGTTGCTCTTTGTGGAGACTCAAGAACTGAAAACTGTTTCGCTGGTGTCCACACCCGTTCTAACCCGTTCTTGTGATTAGGGCGAGCTAGCTTCACCGGCCTCACAAGCCATATTTATGCTTTTCTGTTCGATAAATCCCTACATAATTCCCCTCTAATTGGGGGGTAGGGGGAGAAAGGAAGTTTCTTTTGCAGGTGGTTTTCATTGGTCACCTCCCAGAGCAGACGCCACGATTGTGGAGTTGTTAGCAGGGAGCATAGTGGCGCCGTGTGTCTCCATTCACTGCACAGCCTACGTCGACGGTAAGTTTTGTGGAGATCTGGCTTCCCTTTCCCGCGCTGGCCCTTCGGGCTCCAAATCCCAGCAACTCGGACACAATGCCTCCGAGATGCGTCATGCTTCGGGGGAGCGGCCATGGCCTCGCGTACCAGAACATCCGGCTACACTACTCCCCTAGCCAACTGACGTCATGCGACTGGCTTTTCGGAACAAAGGACCCAAGGCTTGATAAGCGGACGGAGGACAAAGAGGGCTCTCTCTCGCACGGCGGCTCTCTCGAGCGGTGGGACACGAGGGATGGTGCAGCGGCGACGGAGGAGGACGCTGGCGCGGGAGTCGGCGGGAGACGGACGATGGCGCGGGGAAAGTGCGGGCAAGACTTTGAGTGGCGGACTCGACTAACGGACCGGACGGCGACCCTGGACGACGACGTCCCCATGACGCGGTGTGGACGACTGCCGCTGGGACTTGGAGCAGCTGGAGTGACAGCGGACTTTGCCCCGGCCTCGCTGATGACCGTTCCCCGATCCCGAAACCCCCCAGACAATAAGTGAGTGAATAAACACTTTTGCCGAGAGCGAAGTTATTGCTGTGTCATATTCACACGCAGACAGGGTCTGAGGGAATCGGAGTTAGATGCCCGCAGGTTGCATTGGGAGCAGTGACCTTTGCGAGTGATGCTAGGGTGGCTACGACAGACGTGATTCCTTGGTCACCACTCGCCGGCGGGGGCGGTCGGTGAGGCCTTGGCGATGGGCGATGACCGCCCATCGTCTTCAGAACGGTCTATCGTTACTCCGGAATTTGATGGCTTATCCGTGGATGTAGCGGAAACGTTTGCGGCTTCTTTTTGCTTGTGAGGGTGTGAAGTTTAATGGAGTGGTTATAACTGGTTGTCGCTAAGTCTGACGTTAGGCAGTTCTGGTGGTAAAGTTAGTGTTGGGGTGCAGGCGTTCGGGGCAGGCCAGGCCGACAATAACGAGGGCGGCCTCGATGTAGGCAGGCGTGAGGGCCCGGGATCCAACGAGCACCAGCGCCCGATGGCGGTCCTCTCGCCTGTGGTGAAGTGCTCCGTGATGATGTTGTTCGCATGAAATGAGTGGGACACGGCAAAGTTCACAGATGTCGGCGTATTCTTCATCGTCGTAGGCGGCGGACAGATCTGCAGCAGAGCGCTCCGTCAGTGTCTTTCGCCGAAAGGAATGGGGAACGTCCTCTGGTACAGAACATTATGGCACTTGAGGTTGGTGCTCCCAGTCCATCCGGGACGCGAATGTGACGATTCGCCAGGCCTCCATCACGCTCCAGGTGGCAGCCTCGGCAGTGCGTGGCTATCACTGGCGCGACGAGAGTGGCCCCGTAGGTTGAATTGGGGGCGTAGGGAGGATCGGGAGCGGCTCTGAGATCGCCTAAATGAATAGGTGTTGCTGCGTCGAGGTGGCATGCCTGGAAAGAAAACAGCCATCAGCAACAATCCTTTGTGTGGCGACAATTGGCAGAGGACTGAGTTCGTTAAGGCTTCCCTAAAGAGTGACATCTCTAGAAACATACGGCTTCAGATCACAAATGTTAACGGGCCCAGTTAACAGCCTGTCTTCGACATGTCATTACCTATATTTTTTTTTTTTTGTGAAGTTGACGGCCTGTTAGTCATCTTCTTTTTGTTTTACCATAACAGCGTTTTGTGGTTGTTTCTCTTTATTTTTCTGTTGCTTTTTTTCTTGCTTGTATGTAACTTGGCCCCGCTGTGTACCTGTTCAGGGGGCTGGAGACCTGTCAAGCTGCTTTGTCAGCTTTTTTCTCCAGCTCCCACCATATGTGATATGGTGAATAAAGTTATTATTATATTATACACCAAATGTGATACCGGAAAAAACTTCCAAGTGACCTTTTCAACGTCGAGCTAGCGATGCCGCAAAGCCCCTCGCTGCATTACTAAGCGGGTGCACGCACCGGAGAACGCAATTTCCTATTGAAAATTCTAGGGGTCTCCTGCCTTGGTTCTTCTGATCGAGCTCGCTAACTGAATATTTTGTCAAGCCACCCTGACTGCTGCCTTCAAGCTTGCAGTCAGACCAAGGCCTACGGCAGCTCGTCATCTAGAGAGTAGGATATGTGAGGGCACGTGGTAATGAGGTCATTTTCTAGCCCCGACTCGGACCGTTCACGTGTAGCGAAGCTATGGGAGAATTTCTCACATATGTTTATGGAAACACCTGAGAAGACTAACATCCTTGAACACCAAATTGATACTGGAGACAGTCCGCCTATCCGATTCAATGCGGGGCCCCTAAGTGCTCATAAACGCAAAGTCTTGGACGGAGCACTGGATGAGGTGATCCGGAACAGAGCCATCCGTCCCTCAAAAAGTCCATGGGCTTTCTTAGTTGTGTTGGCAC
Organism: Ixodes scapularis; assembly: GCF_016920785.2. Taxonomy (NCBI): domain Eukaryota; kingdom Metazoa; phylum Arthropoda; class Arachnida; order Ixodida; family Ixodidae; genus Ixodes; species Ixodes scapularis. The sequence goes on along the minus strand of NW_024609880.1, from coordinate 44,599,047 downwards.
CTGAGAAGGATGGAACGGCACGCCACTGCGTAGTTTACCGTCCTCTGAATGAGGTCACGAAGACGAAGCGAACGAGACGCATACCCCTTCCCATCAATATTGTCTGTTTTATATAAACTGGTGTCTGTGCGGTCATTCAAAACCCGCGACTGTGGTAGTGGACTTATACAAAGTCTCACAGCATGAAATGGCGTTCTTAATACAGCATTTGTTTGCCCCAGGGGTTTATTTGAGTTTGTCCGCCTCCCCTTCGGCCTATCTAACTCCCCCGCGAGCTTCCAGAGGCTCATGGATACACTCTTGGGTGATGCCAAATTTAACTATGCAATGGCCTACATGGATGACGTAGTAGTGTTTTCTAATGCTATTGAGGACCACCTTTGCCATTTTCAGGTCGTCCTGAAGCGCAAGATCGAATGAAGCTGGCCTCACAATTAACACGTGGAAAGTGGAACTTGCTTCACCCAAAGTGGAGCTTCTTGGCTTCGTGGTTGACCAAGGGACACTCCAGCCGCAAGAAGCGAAGCTCAGAGCAATTATAGCATTAAACCAGTCAAGAGACAAAAAAAGATTTACAACGGTATTTTGGCATGGTGGGATTCTACCGGGAGTTTATTGACAACTGCGCTGATTTTGCCCGTCCCCTTCACCAACTATTACGTTGTGAGCTTCCATGGACCTGGACATTCACTAAGGAAGAAGTGGATAAAGCGTTCGCGAAGACCATTGCTGATACTGCATCTCTGAAACTTCTTTATCTCAACGCTCCATTCGTCCTCCAATGGGATGCCAGTGATTACGGTATAGGAGCGGTATATACCACTCCAAGAACAAAACGCAACGTTGCGGCCCGTTGCATTCGCGAGTCATACTCTTACCGCGGTCGAATGTAACTATACGGTAAGCGAACACGAATATCTAGCTATAATATTTGCCTCTAGAAAGTCCGACATGCACCTGGATGCGGCGACCTTTACCATTCAAACTGACCGTCAAGCATTAACTTGATTGAAAATCTCTGAACACCCCGCTGGGCGCCTCGCTCGCTGGGCTCTGGCTTTACAGAAATATGATTTTACAATTGAATACAAACCAGGAAAGTTCAATGTGTAGGGTTCTCGTCCGATTCCGCAGGCCCCTGTCTCCGGATGAACGTGACACAGCAAACGCATAGCTCTCGGCGGACGGGGTTTATTCCACTCACATTCTGCTGGGGGTTTCGGGATCGGGAGAAGTGATCGAGTAGGCCTGGAGGGGGTGCGCCGCCACTGTATGCTGCATGCCGATCGTCCGTGCGGTGCTAGTCCACACCGCATCCTGTGGACGTCGCCGTCGAGGGTCAAATCCGGGGTCTAAGTCCGGACCATGTCACCGGGCCGTCGCCCGAGCCGGCGGCGCGGTCGCCACCAGCGCGAACGTCCGTCGTGCCCCGTTTCCCACGCAAGAGTCCCCTTTGCCAATCTCCCGTCGTCCGTCGTCCCAGCTTCCCCCGTTCCCGCCGTCGCCGCGCACCAGACCGGCGGGGGCCTCTTGTTTCCCATCGTGCACTCTAAGAAAAAAGTTGGCCTCAAGGGACTAACGGTAGCATTTGGTCCTCTGAACTTCCAGTTGCTCCCCGTAAGGACCATCTGGTTCAAGCTAGGTACCGCGCGCAAAATCTGGGGACTAACAGCGCTCGACTGGGACTAACCGATAGGCGTGCGCGAGCAAAAGCAGCCATTAGTCGCCGTCAGGCAGGGTGCATCTGTAGGATTTAGTCCCCGGAGGCAAACGGAATGTTTGCCGGGAGGACGGATGATATTTCGCTTGTCTTGGGGATCGGCGAGACCCTGCCCAGCACGGCTGAAAGTGTTGACAAAACTCGGACGAAACTGGCGAATTTGTTTAATGTGCCACGAACGTTCAGACATTACATGGTAGAGCTTCGCGCGTTGTTCGAATGCGAGGTAACGGAAGTGTTGACTCTACTTCACCCAACTATCTCGTCAAAAATGATCTGTTGTCATTTCACTAGTCCCATTCACGTAATTTGCCTTCGCGCAAAAAAAAAGAGCATTAATCCAAACGCAACACCTCCGAATATTAACACTTTTTTTTTTCTTAAATGAAACTTAAGAGTTTGTAGAAGACGCGCTTTCAAATCCGGAGTCTCGCAGTCAGAATAAATGGTCACTTCACTCGCTAAAACTGAGTTACTGAGGACAGGTCGAGCCTCGTCTCTGCGTCTCCCCGTAACTAACCTTTCTTGGTAGTCCAATGTCGAACTCAAAATCCGCACTGACACACTTGATCCACGGCACGTTCCACTCAAAAAGCACATTCAGGGACAGTATCCAGACGCCTTCATGCCACCGTCGTCGATGTTTCAGTAACATTCCAGATGAACAACGGAGAACGAACCGCGCCCGGACGTCATTCATGGCAACACCCTGCTAATACAAGACAAATGCGAACAAAAAACGAAAAAGGCCCCCGAGAAAACTAAAAAGAGGGAGAGAGAAAAAAAAAAGCGTGCTTGCTTGTACGTCACTTGACCGGCGTGTTGAAAATGGCGACCTTCGACGTTCTCCCGTGTCCGTGTGTAGTGGGAGAGGGAAAAGAGATTTTCGGGGAACAGAAATTTATCTTTCCCCTACCAACAACTCTTTACCCCGCATTCCTCGCTCTCGTGAGGGGTTGGCAGATGGGGCAGGAGGGTCCGTCGGGAAAATGGGAAGGGGTCTTTGTTTGAAAAGAACCTGTTTTTAGTATGCACGCCAGACTTAACATCAGTGGGCGATGACAACTGATCAGAAATTACAACGGATTGAGTTCTGTTCGCAAGGAATTGTCTAATCCAAAATATCAATGAGGGGTCTATATTCAACGTTTCAAGTTTTTGTAATAACCGCTGATGCGGTACACAATCAAAAGCCCGGGAAAAGTTTAGAAATATCAAGTCGGTCTGTTGGAGCGAATGAACGTTATCATAAAGATCGGTTACAAGCTCGAAAAGTTGAGTCTCACACGATTTGCCTTTTCTGAAGCCGTGTTGTCCCTCAAAAAGAATGTTGTTCTCCAAGACAAAATTAATAATATGACTATATATGATATGCTCTAATATTTTACAAGGGATGCTCGTTAACGATATAGGCCTGTAGTTATTTAAGTATGACGTGTCACTAGAAGGTCAAGAACAAACTGACGGTACAAGCGCTAACTCACAACTGTCATTTTAATAATCACACAGAAGACGAGAAAGAGGTAGCGTTTCTCTCTCGTCTTTCTTTTCGGTATGAAAAATTCCCATAATGAAACGGTCTTGATGGAAAAGGAAGTTACGTTGAAGGAACTGAGAAATAACAAATAAAGGAAGAAGGCGTTACGTTAAAAAAACTGAAAATTAGCAGAAAGAAAGGAAGAAGTTGTCCACCGTGAACCAAAGAAACCACCTTAAGTAGGACAGTTAAGGTTGTTGAGTTCTTTTTCAGTCAATGCCACTGATGGTGCACTGACACACGAGTTCTCCTTTTCTTTTATGGCCAGTGCCTCGTATATTTCCCTTGATGTCTTCTCACGATACCTTCGAAGGATCCTTGTCTCTGTAAGTTTTGGCTTGCAGTGACAGTCTCTTACGTGCACTGCAAGATGCCCCGATGGTGTTTGAGCCAAACAGAAGGAACACCAAGGCGAGCCGGTCAGATTTTTGGGCGGGTCCTCTCTTCCCGCAGATATTGAAATGGTCCTGGAGAAAGGCCCCAAATTTTGTACGGCTCCGCACATACAGGGAGTACAGATGCTGTCGACTGTACGCGACATTGCTGCGAAAGCGCCGGAAAATGACAGGACCAGATGTATTGATGAATGTGTTGAGGTTTTGTCGAAATCCGGACATGTTAAGAACAAGATAATGAGACCTAGAGTGGTCGATTATTTCAAAACACATAATTTGAATCTCCTAGTTTCAGATAAGGAAGGGGGATTTGTAGTATGCCCCACCAATATGTATCTACAAAAGGCGACTTTAGCCATACAAAAGAACTTCAACTATTTGCAAGATATAAAGACCAAAAAAGTGAAAGCTAAAGCACTTCAACTGTGCTTCAAGCTTGAGTTAACAAATCTGAAAAAGCAGATTACCGCATCCAAGAAAGATGTTTTGGATATGTTCTTCACGGCTAAAACACACAAAGTGGAATGTCCCTTCCGTGTGGTCGTAACTGAAAAAGGTTCTTGGCAAGGAGCTATGTCAAGGTTCCTATTTAGTCAGTTATCAAACCTCCGCCTGGAAGATCCGTTCCTGATTTCAAACTCAGAACAAGTTATACAGGATCTAAAAAATGACAACGTACTAGTACAATATGGTTTTTCCCTTGACGTGGAAGATTTGTTTTATTCAATACCTCATGACCAACTGTTCGTAGCTGTAAAAGAATGTATCGAAGAAAATGGTACAGTGCCTTTCCAAAACAAATCTGGCGTACATCTTGAGTCATTCTTGGAGTTACTGACATTCTACGTAGCATCCACAGTCGTCTCATTCAACGGGAATACTTACCTGCAAAAGAAAGGACTTTGCATTGGATCATGTGTGGCACCAGTGTTATGCGACATCTTCTTATCCAAATGCGATCGGGCCATCGCCCAGCGGGTATACAACAACCAGGTGTCAAGAATATACATATATGTGGACGATTATCTCGTGCTATTAAAAAACAGACCTGATGTAAATAACGAGCAACAAATCAACAATATACGTTCAATCTTCACTGAAAACGCACAAGGACTCAACCTTACGAGCTACCGACAGGCGACAGCCTTCAATTTCTTGATCTACAGATGATATTCCAACAAAACCACACTTGCTGGATCTACAAGCCACGCTCAAGAAAACAATTACTCCAATATGAGTCCTCCCATTCAAAACTCATTAAAATGGCTATAATCAAAAACTCTCTTAGCGCAGCCCTAAAAAAGTCATGTGACCACACGGCAAGACAGAGCTTTGAGACACAGATAAACCGACTCAAGACCTCTGGTTATCCAAGTCCCACCTTGTACGATGTAGTAGAAAAAATGATCAACATCCACAGACACAAAGAAAAAGCCAAGAACAAAGCACAACGCCCGGCTGTAATACCCCACATTCACCGGGTATCACACAACATGAAAAAAGTGGCTGCCAGGTATGACATCCCTGTCGTCTTTTCAGCACCAGACAAGCTAAGGAAGCTTTGTCCGGTGATAAATTCCCCACTAGACCGCCGCAACGAATGCAGTCAGAGGCACAAGCAAATATATATACCTTGCCAAACCAGGTTATATATGAAATCCCTTTCACCTGTGGCAGAGTGTATGTTGGTCAATCTGGCCGGTGTGTGAACACCAGGTTACGTGAACACGCTGCGTCACTCAAATCAACACCATCGGGGCATCTTGCAGTGCACGTAAGAGACTGTCACTGCAAGCCAAAACGTACAGAGACAAGGATCCTTCGAAGGTATCGTGAGAGGACATCAAGGGAAATATACGAGGCACTGGCCATAAAAGAAAAGAACTCGTGTGTCAGTGCACCATCAGTGGCATTGACTGAAAAAGAACTCAACTACCTTAACTTTCCTACTTAAGGTGGTTTCTTTGGTTCACGGTGGACAACTTCTTCCTTTCTTTCTGCTAATCTTCAGTTTTTTTAACGTAACGCCTTCTTCCTTTATTTGTTATTTCTCAGTTCCTTCAACGTAACTTCCTTTTCCATCAAGACCGTTTCATTATGGGAATTCACAAGAAGGTAACGGAAACGGTTCGTTCGTAAAAACTTCACTAAAACATTAATTAAAATTGTTGGCAGTTTCAAGGTCAGTGCATCTATTTCCCTCCGCATCCGTAAAGTTATGATTACAACTTGTTTTCGGTGGATTTATGCAACTCCAGAATTTTTTTTGGATTTGACTTCAGAAGGCCGCCATTTAGGTCATCTCTGTAGAATGTTGTTTTCGCTTTTTTAATTTCGAAAGCACATATAGATGAATGGGAATTATACAAGTCCCAAGACAAATTAGTGTTCCTTTCCACAGCCCTGTTGTACAGTCTCTGGCGATATGAAAGACCCACTAGGAGCGCGTGGCCGAGGCGGTGGCTGGCGGGGGCGCTGCGAGCGCTCCGGGCAGTTCCATTCTGCTTGGAGGGGAGGACGCATACTCGGGACTCGGCACAAACTGATAAGCGCGTTTCGCTTTATCTGAGCCCCAGTGAGCGTCCGCCCCTCGAAGCAGAATGGAATTGCCTGGAGCGCTCGCAGCGCCCCCGCCAGCCACCGCCTCGGCCACGCGCTCCCAGTGGGTCTTTCATATTGCCGGAGAGTGTACAAGCGTTTCTTTTTGTTCAAAAGAGACTTAAGATTTTTAGAAAACCACGGACGTAAAGGGTTGTTCGGAATTTTGATTCTTGAAACGAAGTTTATGAGGATATAATTCAGCTGATTTTTAAATGCGATCCAGTTTTCTTCAACAGACCGTAAGCGGAACTACCGCTCAAAGTCATCAAAAAAGATCCTCATAGTTGTGCTTATTTCATCAGTTTTTGCCTTTGAAAAGTCGTGGATTTCTTTAAACTGGTTGCGGGGGTGCTGAGTTGTCATTTCGACTTCGACTAAAACCATTTTATGATCACTAATTTCTTCAAGAACATTTACGCGCTTAATTAAGTCAGGGGCAGTCGTGAAAAATAGATCTAGAATAGAGGTTCCTCGGGTAGGTTCAAGAACAACTTGAGAGAGGAAAAGTGATTTAAAAACATTCAAAAACTCTAAACACTCGGAAACATGTCTGCAGTCAGGTATTGGTTCACGAGAAATCCAGTCAATTCCTGGGTAATTAAAATCTGTTTGTGTAAGAGTGTATTCCTATGCAATTGAAAAATCATATTTCTGTAAAGCCAGAGCCCAGCAAGCGAGGCGTTTAGGGGGGTGTTTAAAGATTTTCAGCCAAGTTAATGCTTGATGGTCAGTCTGAATGGTAAAGGTCGCCCCATTCAGGTACATGTCGGGCTTTCTAAAAGAAAATATTATAGCTAGATATTTGTTTTCGGTTACCGAAGGTAGATTCGGCCGCGGTAAGAGTATGACTCGCGAATGCAACGGGCCGCAACGCTGCGTTATGTTCCTGGAGTGGTACTGCTCCTATACCGTAATCACTGGCACTCCTTTGGAGGACGAATGGAGCATTGAGATTAGGAAGCCTCAGAGATCCTCTATCAGCAATGGCCTTCGCGAACGCTTTATCCGATTCTTCCTTAGTGGAAGTCCAGGTTCATGGAACCTCACTGCGTAATAGTTGGCGAAGGGAACGGGCCAAATCAGCGCAGTTGATATTAAAGTCCCGGTAGAATCCCACCATGCCAAGATACCATTGTAAATCTTTTTTTTTCTTTTTTTTCTTCTTTTTTTGTCTTGAGGCTGGGGAAATTCTATAATTGCTCTGAGCTTCGCTTCTTGCAGCTGGAGTGACCCTTGTTCAACCACGAAACCAAGAAGCTCCACTTTGGGTGAAGCAAGTTCCACTTTCGACGGGTTAATTGTAAGGCCAGCTTCATTCAATCTTGCGCTTCAGAATGACCTGAAAATGGTAAAGGTGGCCCTCAATAGTATTAGAAAACACTACTACGTCGTTCACTTTGGCCATTGCATTGTTAAAATTTGCATCACCCAAGACTGTATCCATGATCCTCGGGAAACTCACGGGGGAGTTAGATAGGCCGAAGGGGAGTCGGACAAATACGAGTAAACCCCTGGGGCAAACAAATGCTGTATTAGGAACAACATTTCTTGCTACGAGAATTTGCAAAATCCACTACCACAGTCGCGGGTTGTGAATAACCGCACAGACCCCAGTGTACATAAAACAGACAAGATTGATGGAAAGGAGTATGCATCTCGCTTCGTCTTCGTGACCGCATTCAGAGGACGGTAAACTACGTAGGGACGTGCCGTTCCATCCTTCTTAGGTGCTAACACAACCGGAAAAGTCCATGAACTTTTTGAGGGACGAATGGCTCCGGTCCGAATCACCTCATCGAGTGCTCCGTCCAAGAGTGTGAGTTTATAAGCACTAAGGGGCCGCGCGTTGAATCGGATAGGCGGAGTGTTCCCAGTATCAATTCGGTATCCAAGGATGTTAGTCTTCCCAGGTGTTTCCATAAACATATGTGAGAAATTCTCCCATAGCTTCGCTACACGTGAACGGCCCGAGTCGGGCCAGAAAATGACCTCATAACCGCGTGCAGATACCCCAACGAGGGGAGTTCCTCACATATTATATTCTCTAGAGGACGAGCGGCCGGAGGCCTAGGTCTGATTGCAAACTTGAAGGCAGCAGACTGCGAGCCATATCGATATTCTTCTGCTGACGAATCTTGGACTATTCTTTTCCTGGAGATGAAATCTCGACCGAGAGGAATAGGGCAGGCGAGACCCGGCAGATATGTGAAATGTTGTCGGCATTGTCGTCCATCAAAGCTCAGCTCCACTCGAGCTCCTTCCGTGGCGCAGATAACTTGGTCAGATGCCGTACGCAGCTCTCTCTGAGAACGCTGTCAGGCGTTCTTGGACACCGGCAGGGCGAAAGTTCAAACCGACCGTCTCGCGACGCCGCCGTGGGGTGGGGAAGGCGATTGTTCTCCCCATGGCCTGGGTACCCCCGAACACTCTGCCGGGGAGGACCCCGCGGAACGTGATTTGTGGCTTTTTCAAGTGCCGTGGCTGTCATCGGCAAAGAAAACAGACGCGGCCGAGTCTTCTCCAGGCAGGACACCAGGGACCGGAAGGCGTGGGCAATTACACCGAAGCGAGAACCCTCCTTTTGCCGATGTGGGTTTGTGTTCTGTGTGCGTGTTTGACTCCGGCAAGCCGAGTGTTCTAGAACGAGGAATGCGACCTCTGCGGCAACATGACGCCTGGGGATGCTGCGGCGCCTCGGGGCTGGTGCGCCCTCGGTGCTGTGTGCAACGTGCAGCTGCGAACGGGACGATGAGGGGAGTGTGTGGTGGTTGGACCTGCAGCGCGAGGGACGAATGGGAAGGCGACAGCACCGAGGGAAAGGAGGACAGCGAGAATTCTCGAGGGGTTGTTTTTAGGAGACGAGGGGAGACGGACTTGGGAGCCGGACTCGTTTTGCTTGTACGCATGTTACTCAAGACTTCTGATTAAATCAACCTACTAACAACACGTCGTCATGTCGCTAACAGAGATTAGGGTCGGGAGCTACTATCAGGCAATCTGTGAACGGAGCACCCGGCAGGAGGAACCTATCTGGCGCAGTCGGCAGCAATCTACTGTTGGGCGCTGAGGACGTGGCCAACCTGGTGGAAGGGTGGACAAGGACCTGGAACTGTGAAGTTTCAAGCAACAGGACAAGCGGAACCACAACTCCAAGCTGTGAGCACAAGGACGTGCAGGTTGGTGTCTCTTGATTGCGGACTCGCGGCGCACCATGACTGAACGGTATGAGTTGCGTAGCGGCGGGGGCAGTCGGGGAGAACCAACTGACAACACAGTGGAGGTGGGCTTGGTTGCGGTTAATGAGACGAGCGACAGTAGGAGGTCATCAATGTCGGGCCCTGACCAGTTGGCGATGTTGCAGATGCAACTAAAAATAGCAGAAGTCGAATTGGAAAGAGAGAGATTGAGAAGTCAAAGTGGTGCGAGATCTACCATGCGGGTTGACGGTGATTTGGCAGGTGGGGACGAGGATCGGAGGCTAAGATACACCGCCATGTTGAAAGGCGTGTTAATTCCTATGCCGTCTCAGGAGCCGCTTGTGCCTGGGTGGTTTGAAGATGTGGAGGCCACTCTGGATTCGTATGAAGTTCCCCATGAGTGGAGGGCGGGACTGGTTTTACCACGCTTGAGTGAAAAGGCACGGGGTCTGTTAACTCGGCTATCTGCAGAACAACGTAAGAGCTATGCAGAACTAAAGGGTGCCGTCCTGAAAGGGCTTAGACTCTCGGCGGCAGAGTACCGCCGTCTCTTCGCACAATCAAAAAGAAGGAGCGATGAGACGTGGGCGCAATTTACCACGCGATTGGAGAACTACCTGATTTATTACATGCAAAGTTGTAAAGTAACAACAATCGAAAGGTTCAGAGAATTGGTGGTCGCGGACAGGCTACGAGAAAGCTTGGGTCACGACGCCCGTACGTTTGTCATCCAGAACGAGAAGGCTGGGGAGGCGCTAACCCCTCATGAGATGGCGGATCTCGCAGAAAGTTTTGAGGAGAGCATTCGAGAAAAATCAAGTAGAGGGACAGGAACACCAGCTAGGGCGTATGGAACTTCGGGGGAGACACTGAAACAGCGGGGTGCAGAGGCAAATCAAAGGGTTCCTTATAGCGTAAAAAGGTGCTTTCTGTGTCGGTCTCCAGCCCACATGGCTCGAAAGTGTCCGAGTGCGGGTGCTAGGCAGGCAAATCAGGTGCAGGTAGAAGGGGTGGACGATATCCTGGTTGCTCGCGTTGAAGGCGTGGGACTGGGTATTGAGGGCTCCATGCGGCCGGCCATAGCGGTTAAGACACGGGAGCTTCAGAAACCACAGATCGTGGGCCTGGCGAGTGGTCACCGAATGTTTACAGGGAACGTTGATTCAGGAGCGGAAATCAGTGTAGTCAGAGGATCTCTCTTGCCTGATTACCAGCCGTCAGGCGCTAAGATCAGGATGACAGGCGCCTTTGGACAACAGGTCACTGCTGACCTGGCCTATGTACCACTGAGACTGCGAGATGAGCCGCCCTACGTTACGTATGGCCCAGACGAGGTTGGAATCCTTTGCGCAGTAACAGATAAGCTGGCTAGTGGGATTGACGTTCTGCTGACACCTGACGCGTATGAGCAGTTATTGGAGCGGACTGCCCAGGTGCCTGAACTTGATACCAGTGTAGAGGTGCTTAAACCTCAGGAGGGCGAGGATGGGCAAGCTCGTTTTAAGATGGATGATGTGATAACACAGGCGACTACCAGTGCAGTACAGTGTGGGCAGACGGGAGACGCTCCTGATGTTGGCGAACGTGCGCGCTTCCGGGACAGCCTGATGAAGGACCCAACATTGAAGGAAGGAAGGGAACAGGCGGTAACGATAATTAGACGTGAGCGTCCTTACAGCGACTTAGTGGAAACTAGCAACGGAAACCAGCAGAGTGTTCACGCCGATAAGCTGCGACCATACCACGTACAGGTGGATGCAGTCGGTGTGATCTTTGAGCAGGATGAGGAGTTCGGGGATATTCAAACAATTCCCGTGTTGCGGCGGGAACACGATAAGAAGCCGGCCGTAAACCTGGATCACCTGACGCCCCTTCAGAAACAAGAGATTTCGTTGCTACTAGATCGAAGACGCGAGATGTTCTCGGACACACCGGGATTGTGCAGTGTGGGCGCACACAAAATAAAGTTAAAGGAAGGATGCGAGGTGAAGCGTACGTACGCTTATAGGATTCCGATAACGTTTCGTGCCGAGGTGGAACGGCAGGTTCTAGAGCTCGAACGCTGGGGCTGGATCTATCCCACAGAAAGAGTGCATGCGCACCCGGTTGTATGCGTGGCAAGGAAGGATGGGGGGATGCGTCTGTGTGTGGATTATCGGCGGTTAAACGCCATCACTGAGCCCGACGCCTTCCCGATGGGAAGGGCCAGCGAGTTACTTTCTCAGGTAGCAGCCGCCAACTACATTACGGTGATCGACATGTTGCGCGGATATTGGCAGTTACCTCTTGACGAAGGAGCCCAGAACTGCACGGCCTTTGTCACACATCAGGGGCAGTATTCATGGAGGGTCATGCCGTATGGGCTTCGTAACTCGGCGGCGACGTTTCAGCGAGTCATGAATCAAATTCTCGCGCCGCATCAGGCGTACTCATGCGCATACATCGACGATGTGGCTGTGTTTTCGTGTAGTTGGGGGGAACACGTTGCTCACGTGGCCCAAGTTTTGCGGGCAATCGCGGAGGCAGGGTTGACCGTGAATGTGTCTAAATGCAAGTTCGCACAGCGGGAGGTCCACTATCTGGGACATGTTATCGGGTCCGGGAGGCACGCGCCGGACCCGGAGCGGGTCGCAGCACTGAGAGAGATTCCGAGGCCGGAGGGCAAGAGGGATCTTCGTAGCTTTCTAGGCTTAGTTAACTATTACCGAGACTATGTCCCTGGGTACTCATCCGTGATCCTTCCGCTGACCGAGTTGACTAGCCGACGCACACCGCAACGGTTGCCTTGGAGTCAAGAGGCACAGGACGCCTTTCGGGAAATCAAGAGGTGCCTATTGCAGGCACCCTCGCTGTACGTGCCGGACCCGAGTAGGGAGTACTTGCTTGCCACGGATGCGTCGGATGTGGCGGTCGGAGCATGCCTCTCACAGTTGGGCGTGGATGGCCGAGAGCACCCGATCGCTTTCCTGAGCAAAAAGTTAAGCCCCGCGCAGACTCGATGGGCGACAATTGAGAGAGAGGCCTACGCGATCATTTGGGCACTGCAGCGCTTGGAGACGTGGTTGTTTGGGGCAGACATTAGGGTCGTGACTGATCATAACCCACTGAAATTCCTGACCTCGACCTCGCCACAGAGCGCCCGTCTGACTCGGTGGGCACTGGCGCTGCAGAAATTTAGTGTAACAGTGGTACACAGGAAAGGAAGTTTGCACTCTAACGCCGACGCGCTGTCTCGATTGGTTGCACCAACCTCCCCTTCGGTTAATGGGGAAGGGTAGCTTGTTGCCGGTTGAGGCATTGGTATACGTCATGGTGCGTCTGGGTTCGCGGTGGGATGACGCCGACTGCAGAGGTGCGGTGTGTGGTGCGCGAATACGTCGTTTGAACTGATATACTGTTATATGTGGTGCATCACAAAACGTATATGCAACACAGTGGGAATGGAGGTGTCAGGCGTTCTTGGACACCGGCAGGGCGAAAGTTCAAACGGACCGTCTCGCGACGCCGCCGTGGGGTGGGGAAGGCGATTGTTCTCCCCATGGCCTGGGTACCCCCGAACACTCTGCCGGGGAGGACCCCGCGGAACGTGATTTGTGGCTTTTTCAAGTGCCGTGGCTGTCATCGGCAAAGAAAACAGACGCGGCCGAGTCTTCTCCAGGCAGGACACCAGGGACCGGAAGGCGTGGGCAATTACACCGAAGCGAGAACCCTCCTTTTGCCGATGTGGGTTTGTGTTCTGTGTGCGTGTTTGACTCCGGCAAGCCGAGTGTTCTAGAACGAGGAATGCGACCTCTGCGGCAACATGACGCCTGGGGATGCTGCGGCGCCTCGGGGCTGGTGCGCCCTCGGTGCTGTGTGCAACGTGCAGCTGCGAACGGGACGATGAGGGGAGTGTGTGGTGGTTGGACCTGCAGCGCGAGGGACGAATGGGAAGGCGACAGCACCGAGGGAAAGGAGGACAGCGAGAATTCCCGAGGGGTTGTTTTTAGGAGACGAGGGGAGACGGACTTGGGAGCCGGACTCGTTTTGCTTGTACGCATGTTACTCAAGACTTCTGATTAAATCAACCTACTAACAACACGTCGTCATGTCGCTAACAGAGATTAGGGTCGGGAGCTACTATCAGGCAATCTGTGAACGGAGCACCCGGCAGGAGGAACCTATCTAACGCCACATTGAAATGTTTGAATATTTGCACAACTTCCAAACGAAGTCTCCAAAAAGTGAGATTGCAGCTCCCGTACCCCAGAGAGCTGCAATCTGTTGACCGGCAATGTTAACCACAATGCAGGGCTCTGCTGTGCCACTACTTTAGTGACGCGTAGCGTCAAGAGATGGTATATTGCCACGCGCGTCGGCGAGCAAGCGCGTGTGTGGCCGAGTGCACTCTAAGAAAAAAGGGAGGAAAAAGGCAGCCAGCGAGCGTCTTTGTCCCTTTTACTGACGCGCCCCCAAGCGGACACAGAAAGAAGGGAGGAACTATATCTCTCCCTCCCCCGATAGGCTGACGGGAGGATACTTCCACCCTAATGCCCTGCGGCGAAGGCCGTCTCTGCTTCAATCCCCCAACCCAAGCACGCACACTCAGAAATTATTTCTGCAGTGCCGTATTTACCGTTCATTTTGTGAAACGGAACCGTTAGAAAGAGCGAAGTTTCCAAACGCTTGAAACAGTGCTACGTACAATGGGCCTAGATATGGTGGTGTCCGCAGTCGTTGCGGTCGGGTCGGTCTGCTGCAACATTTGCTGCCGCAGCGAATGTTTTGTCTGTCGGTCATAAAAGTCTGGTTCGCGTGTGCGTCTCCTGTTCTACTTTGGATTTTGTTATCCGTCACTGACTGCCCTCCGACGATGAGCCTGGAATGGCAGTGGTGTTTGTTGTGAACGAAGACGTGAACCGTCGCCGATGTCGCCATGTGTTTTGCGTACCAGCGGTCTAACGACGTGATGACGTGTGTTCTCTTTTATATTAGAGTTGAATTAAACCAGTCGAGAGATTATGGTACAATCTATCGGCGTAGCGTATCGACTCGGACGCTAACTGCGCGAGCACATGAGGCGCGGGACCGGACCAGCGTTCCGCATGCCAGGCAAGCGCATTCGAACACCGAGTCGCCACCAGCCAAGCAACCTTTGTCATGCTTACCTTTTATAGTAAAAGCCTATGGCGCTGGTAAGTACCGAGCGAGACAGGACACCTCGGTGGGCCGAGTGCGATGCGCCGCGCTTTACTAACTCAGATATGTACAACATGGTCCTGTTCGAGAAGGCTCGGCGTAGAAGAGGCCGTGGCTCGCGTTGGCACGCGCAGGTGCGTTGACCCATGCTCGCGCGCCGCGCTCTCTCAAGATACACTTCAGTACACAGCACCTTTGTGTTCAATACACAACAGAAAATCTTACTACCCATGATATGGCCATTACATGATTTAAAAGACATGCATGGTTGCTAAAGCTCAGAGATTGTTTTTTGGGTCGTTAACCACATCCATTTTCTAGTAAAAAAAATTGTGGCATAACTACAATGTATTTTAACAAATTCCAGTGCTCTTTTGTTTCAGCTCTTGGCTATCCAATGAGTTGCTGGAAAACAACCTAGATAGAATATTAGATTGTTATAATTTCATTAAGAATACAAATATGACAACAAAAACAAATTGAGGTGCATTTCAACTAAGTATTGTTTTGTCTGGAGAAAAAGAGAATAGCACTTTACCAACTAGGTCACCAGTTTAGTGAACTACCTTACTACAAATGCTGCGACTCAGCTGCCCGAAATGTCAGGGAGGAGTTCCAGTTGTCCCGCCTCCAGTACATGTTTCTTGCCTTCTGTAGCGTTTCGGTGCCTCGTGATCTTGAGTGTACGCACAGCTGCAGAATGGTAAAAGGCAATGAGCATATGTTGGAGGCTAAACATCTGAAAGAGATTCCCTGCCGTTCTCATTGTGTCAGTAACTATGTAGCAGTGATTACTTAAAAGTAAATCAGTCGCTAGGCAAGCTGTGATCTTTTCTGGGTAAGTAATAACCGTGGAGTCAGAACGCCGCCACAGATTTACCGGTAGCCAGAAAAATAGAAAAGTGACAAAAATGGGCCATCTCGAAGCAACATTCATTTTGAAAACTGATATACGTAGCAATGTCTCTCTTATTTTTCTTTTTTTTTTTTTAACACAAGCTTTCTACATTGCAAATCAACATGTTCCTGCTGAATGACAGATACGTGTTTCTTTACTAACCTCTCTCAGCCTGTTTTACCCCTCTCCGAGAGTAAAATCGCTTTTGTACGGATGAAGCAGATGTTGCATATGAAGCTGTGTAGGCCAGAGTAAAGTTGGAGCTGCGGCGCAGACCAGCGTGCCAACTTTCCGACGGGAATGCCGGATACAGATGTGCAGGTCGATTCATATTGTTTGTTTTTATATGTTTCTGTAAAACTTCCCATTATGGTGAACCAAATGAGTGTGAAACCATCAAAAGTTGTAATATTCCTCCCTGTATTGTTAAAATAAAACAAACAAAAAACAATAGAGGGAGGATTGTATGTTTATGAACAAGGATTAGAAACAAGGAGAGTAGCTTAGAAAATACTTTCACACTTTGACAAGTTGAGGAACATTTCAGGCAATTAAAAGAACCCAAACACCATCTTCAATGGAGAACAAATTCGGCACAAAAAACCCAATCTCAAAGGAAAGCCAAAGTTTAAAACCCGAAAGAGAGTTTAAATCTCCACTAGCAAAACGTAGGCTAGCCCAGAGATCTCACAATTCAATAAGGAGCAGTGTCACGAAGCCACATGCGCTTTTGACTGTTGATTATACTTGCACATTTTTATATATAACCCGAAAAGTCGAAATCGCAGAATAATGTTTTGAAAACCCCGATTTCTCCCCGATTGCGAGCATGGGGAAGAGCGCCTGATTTCTAACCCTGATTTTTGAAAATAATTAAACCGAAGAAGAAGGGCCTTACCTAAAGGGTGAGTCAGATGGATTGCTGACCATTTAAAAGGACCACATATATCGGTTTCTTAACATATCGAGCTAAGGGTTTGTACGGAGGTGGCTAACATTGGTGCATTTTGTGCATTAAAACTTAAAAGAATGAGCTTACCTGAGTAAAGAGCTAAAAATTAAGTGTGAAGTTGCTACTTATGGTGTCCATTCGCTAATGAAAGGCATCTGATTGGTGCAACAGCTGACAGATGGCAGCAGCTGTTGACAGATGGCAGAAATAGCCCGACAAAAAGTATTTCTTTTTGGTGTTGTGTCTATTCAGTGCGTTTCATTAGTCACAATAAAATCTTTCACTACATTGCAAAAGCCCGCACCGCATTCAACACGAACCTTGTCTGCTTTTGCAGAGGTTGTGGGAAGCACACGTAGCCGCCTACAATCTTATGTACAGTCTGTAGGCTGTTGTGCCAATCGGATGCCTTTAGTTTGCAGACGGACGCCGTAGGTAGCGAATTCACACTCCTTTCTTTTTATTTTTTACTCGGGTAAGTTTATTCCTTAAAATGTTGATACACAAAATGCACCATCTTTCACCACCTCTGCAGAAAATCTTACCTCGCTACATGAAGAAATTAATTTGTGTGGTTCCTTCAAAGAGCCGACAATCTATTTGACTTACCCTGTAGGATGTTGTTTCTCACAGCAGGATGTCTTCAAACTTGCAAAACTGCAAAGTGAGGAACAATCTCATAGAAAGTTCCTGCATCGTACAGGTCGAGAGGCCTAAAGTCGAAATGGTTGTCCGGCGTCACTGCCACAACATCGACACATTTCTCGACAATGTAGGAGAACCTGTGATTGCAGAAACGCACGGTGTCCAGGCGTCTGCAAAGAAGAATCAATACACCACACATCACCAGCAGCCTCTCCACTTGCAGAAACTTTGGGGTGTCATTCTGCACTTCGGAGACGACCACATCTCTCAGACGGTATGTGCAGCTGTTGGTGCTAGCAGTCTTCACAGAGCAAAGGGTGATTTCTGATGTGATGACGGAGACAGCAACTTGCTCTTCTTCTGACAGGCTCGACACCTTGACCACAGCAGGCCCTGTTGTTTCAATGGAGCTTTCAAAAAGCTGATGCCGTGTGCCCAGTGTTCGGCAGATGTTACGGAAGTTCCGAACATTTGAGGCAACGGCCTTGAAGTAGGCATGCTTCGCCTCGAAGCGCAATCCCCAGTAGCGACGGGGTGGGCCAAACTTCTGTATGAAGCCCGGGTAATGCAGCAGATAGTGCAGCTTTGCGGTGACTGTTACGGATGGGTAAAGGGACGTGAAGGTCTCCGGGAATTCTTGGATTTTCACCTGCAGGTAAGCAATGCAGTCTCGTGGAATATTCTCTGCCAGAACGATATCAATGCAATGTCTGTAGGCCAGGTAAACTTCCCAGTGTGGGTTGTTCACGGGCACAGATTCTCCGAAGATCTGTGGAAGGAGCCTGAATAAACGCCACGTTCGAGCTGCCGTACCTCTCGGGTTGGCTTTTCCCTTGCAGAAACTTGTCCTTTAGTGCAACAGGGGTGGCCTTCTTGTCATGGAAGCCATAGTTGAAGCTTGCTACCTTGTTGATATCAGATTTCTGAAGCATGCCATCTTGAATCAGACCGCGCAGGACATGCTGCCATGACAAGCCCCATTCCCCCTTACAAAATGTCATGCATGGCATCTGGAGGGTGTTGTGTTGTGATGTCAAACTCTGTTAGTCTTTGAAGTGCTGGATTGGCAGATATGCCGTACAGCGGTCCGTTTTGTGTTGGATTGAGGGGAAATGCTTTCAGGTGACTCGTGTGTCCTGCATATGTTCTCATGATGCAGTTGGCCTCAGAGAGAAGCTTATGTAGATGCCCGTACCGAGCAAGGCAAAAACGACATATGCGATCACTGCTGAAGCTGCATTGGAGGCCTGCCATTTTGTGCATGGAGAGGTTGTCTCCGGTGAAAGCAACTGTCACCACATTAAAATGCTTCCCTTGTGCATGCACACCATATTCATGGGCATAGTTTAGGTCTTGGATGAGCGGAGCAAGAACTCAATCCAAGCCATACTTCTTAACGTCTTTGTACTTGACAAGCAACAGAAGATGAGCGGCATTCAATTTCGATCGCTGCCTTGGGTGAATGTTGATGAACCAGAATCTTATGGGACTCAGCTGCTGCACCCAGTGGATTGCTCAGCTCAAGCTCATCCGAGTACAGGAGGAGGAAGATTGTGGGTGTCCCACTGTCGATCTGCTGCAGGTGTTGGCTGATGAAGTCTCCATCAGTGATGTCCTGAAGCACTTCAGACTGTTCTATGGGCTGCATTACACTTTCCAGGATGTCGGGGCATGACAGCAGGTATCTGAGCAGTTGGGAAACTGGTATGTAGCACATAGTGTGTTGCAATGCTTGATTGTCTGTATGAAGTGGTATCACCAAAGGATTCGTGTAAGGCAGGTTCTCCATCACATACTTCTTTCTGAGGTAGGTGGTCTGGATCCCCGAGAAGATGTCCTCGACAATGCCTTCAGAATTTTGAAGAGAAGCCAATTTCTCGCTCACTGACACGGTGACAATCTCCCTCTCGAGGACCTCTCGGGTTTGGTCTGCGACACTTTCAAGAACTTCGGAAACAACGTTTCTCATCACTCGCGGGATTTCATCAGCAGTGCTACAGGCTACCTTTAACTGCTCTGTAATCTTGAGGTGAAATAACGCCAACTGTTTTCGGAGAGCACTTCTGTCTTCTCTTGGCTCTGCTGCAGAGGGTTGTTCTTGTGACGACGGACCGGGTGGGTGTGCGCTCTCGCATTCGGTTTCTGTTGCGGTTTCATTATTGGCAGCTTCTTGAAATCTGGCTTCAGTGGAAGTTGATGCCATGGAATCCTTGTGTTTTCGATAACAATGTTGTTTATATGACCCATAACGTCGAAATGATGTGGCACCGCCGCCGATCCCAAAAACGACTCTAAAGTCTGTTTCGCAGCTATGCACACTCATATGATGGACAACGCGTTTGATGGACGCTGCCAAGAAAGGACACTTTGGGCAGCGTATAAGATCTCAAGGCATATTGCACAGTCAGCCTGTTGATCATGACGCAATCAAAGCTGCCATTCCACGGCGAAACCAGCTGACTTGCGCGGTGATACTCGAGGTTGTCTTGTGTGCAAAGTCGTCAAGCTTCCAACCAGCTGGGAATACACACACTGCTTTAGCATGGGGTCACATACATGAACGGATAAGTCTTCTTCGCACAGAGGCAAAAATCCAAAGGTTTGCCGACGAACGCCGCGGGGAATGTTTCGTTTTCAGACTACCTTATCTGCGCGAAAAACACTTGGCAAGAATAGGGTGTCCAGTCTCTCATGTCCTTCGGTGATCACGTGCTTTATAGCACGAATGATTTTTAATGGTATCTAGGGCATAGAGTCTTAATAAAAGTAACTTAATTTAAAAAGCAAATCTTTTTTATTATTACCGAAACGCCAAACTTGCATTTTAATTATAAATACATAAAGCGCGTAACCGCGCAGAGTGACTCCCCGCGGCTACGCAGAAGGACTCACGCACCTTATGATTGCACTATGTCCCGCGCTTCTACTCTAGTTTAGGTTTCACTTTATTCATGGCAGATACACGACTCAGCAGCGAAAAGATATTTTGAGTAGCGTCTTGAGTCGAGAAGATATGCATTATTTTTCGTAGCGCCACCTACCTTCAAGCATGACAGATGGCTTCTGAAGTAAATATCTGCGGCCCCACCACCAACGTAATCTCTTCTCCAGAGGTTATTATCGTCATTCTTGTTCAGCTCGATTGCACCTTTCCATTTGGTTTTAAGCAAATTAACCAATCCGAAACCTGACACTGACAGCTGCAAACGTGTTGCCCATTTTCTTTTTATTTGCACGAAGAAAAAAGCTTGTCGCGTTGAATTTGAATTACAAAGAAAAACAAAATAGCTCAATAAAGCAAGACATATTTGAAAATATTACTGTGGTAATGTTGCGCTCGTTCTCAGTGAACGCACGACTTTCGCAGGTTCGCGCCATTCGCGCCCGAGTTCTGAACCGTGCGGTTGAGTCTGCTTCGAGCCGGGATACACATACAGTTGAGTCACCTGCGGCTACTTATATTTTTTTATCTATTTGGTTCTATTTTCGTGCAACGTCACCTGGCTCTTCTTTTAGACAACGATAACATGTTACGTTGTGTAGGCTGCTACGAAAAGTTTATTCGGCCTTTGAGCTTGCCGCCCAGCGCAACCGAAACTGACATTAGGGATGCTTTCCGCATCAAGTTCCCGGAGATTACTTGGGACCTGGAGAGCCCTACTGAAAAAAACCATTTGGCGCCTATATGAAAATAAACGGGTCCATACCGGTAACAGTTTAACCATACCGGTCACCACTTTGTCAAAGGGGTCGCCCGTATGGCTCAAAGGAGTCCCCCGTATGAGCCATAACGGTCACCTATTTGAACAAACAGGTCACTCCTTTGGCAAACGGGTCGCTCGTCTGGGCAAATGGGCGACTCGTTTGGGCAAAGTTGTCGCATGTTTGCTCAAACCGGTGACCATGTTGCAAACTGCGCCGGTTTAATCAAGTGGCTTTCCGCAGCCCGTTTGAAACTGAACGTCCAGATCGGCGGCGTGGGCACGCCTAGCGTTTCAGCCGTGGCAGCCAATGTTTCCGGAAGGCTGGGAGCGCCGGTTCATCGATTTCAGATCGTCCGCGTAATGCAAGTAATTATATTTACATTTCAATTGCGCTGATGTTCGCTTATACTGCGACTAAAACTAACATCTTTTTTTTTTTTTTTTTTTTTTAAGTAAACGCGCGACGTTGGTGAGCCGATATTTTTGACAGAACTTTAAAACTTTGACCATCTTTGTTGCCTCAATTTACTTATTCAGCTCGAATCTCTCTCGCAGAAGACGCGAACGCGTGAAAGAATGTACGTCTAGACTCCGTTTCACTTTAATTCAAGACGCAGCGAAGGTAGCACGCGTACACGCGGCTGCAAGAACATCGAGCATTGTGAGAGCACGCCCGCCGTTGCAGCAGCCAAACTACGAGCTCGCGCTGAGTATTTTCTTCGCTCGGGCGCAGGCCGAGCTTCTGGCCGCCCCGCTGCCATTTCACAAAATTCGAGCGTGCTAAAATGCGCGCGCGCGCGCGTTTTTTTTTTTTTTTTTTTTTTTTTTTCGAGGTTACAAAAGCACATTTTACTGGAATGCCTGGGGAGAGGGAGAGGGGATGTCCACTGTGGTCCTCGCCCCCTCCCTCCTTTCTTGTCAACCGTCACGTGACCCGCACCCGCGCGCGAGCTACACGCTGATAAGCATCGAGTTCCGGAAGGGTGCGCCTAGCAGCCGCTTTTTTTTTTATCTGCTTGTTGTCAGTTCCAAGTCGAACTTAGCGCGTCCACCTGCTTCGATCGGGTCACTACCAGTTCGGCCGGCCCTCGCGGAAGGGCCAAGCGTGGATTAGGGCCGAGTGAGCCGGAACTGCCGAGTGCGGGGGCTATGCCGACCACTGCGAAAGGGCCGGGAGGGGTGTCGAGGCCGAAAGAGGGGGGAAGGCCGGGCACGGCGGCAAGGCTAAGGGAGGCGAAAGGGCCGAGAGCGGGTGTGGGGATTAGAACGATCAGCACACGCGTGGCTACTCCGGCGTCGCGGGAATTCGTTGAAAAGAAGACCGATAGATGGCGCGCCCTGTTTTCGCTCCTTTCTGTTTGGGGACCTGTTTGATCGGACAAGTTTAGTTTGGAAACCTGTTTTTTTTTTTTTCTTTCTTTAACGCACAGTTTATTAGCAAAACTTTCATAAGGAAAAATATGAGGGAAACCAACCCGTCCTTGGTTTCGAAACCCAGGACGGGTTGGTTTCCTTTATATTTTTAATTGAAAATCCACTCGCAAGGTAGGCCAAAGTAGCAGCCCTCTTATCCGCTAGGCCATGGACGCATGAGGTATTTTGCGTCAACTTTTTAGGAATATAAATAGAAAAAACAAAAATGCACATCTCGTTTTTTTTTATTTTTTATTTTTTTCATTTCTCTCTATCACGAATTTTAGCCATCTCAAATATACTTGCCGCAGCTAAAGGACAGCAAGATGTTTACTTTCAGTCATGATTAAAACTGTTGAGTCCCGCTACAACACCGGAATCAAAATTTTGTAATCGGTGCGAGAACAGTAGCCGTGGCTCCAGCCGGCCCGTTACGCGCCCAGGCATAACTACTCCATGGCCGACCGCACCGCTGAAGTATCGTATCGAAGGTGCAAAAACGGTCTGCTAAAACTGAGGGATCACGGATCGCAAAGCATGCTTGGAAGTCACTGCACGCTAGAGTTACACCTCTATATAATGACTGTAGAAGTCACCTGCGTCGCAGACGGAATCTGCGCGAGGAAGACCGATGATTCAGTTCAGCGAGAACGCGCTTGAGAGCAGACAACAAAACACATATCACCTCTAAAAAAAAAAAAAAAAGCATGGTGCGTTATCTTTTACACGATTACTGCGCCCCAACTTCCAAGCAGCACACCATTGTTTGACCAAATAGGCCCGCAAATGGCAAACATTGGCTCCAATGTTGGCCTAATGTTAATTTTCTCGAAACCGCTACCCGATCCAACGTTGGACCATTAACTAATGCCAATGTAGGACCACGATTCAACCAATATTTAGGCTAATATTGGACCATCATTTATGCCATGGTTCGACCGCCTTTTAACCAAAATTTAAGCCCAACGTTGGGCCACAATTTCACCAACACCTAAGCCATCATTGGACCACTACTGATTGTGAATCCTACAACCAATATTGGCATCAAACCTTAATCACTGGCTTATCCAATATTAGCTCCCAACCTTATGCCCTGGCTATTTAAATTTTGGCATCCGATTTCAAGCGCGGGTTGTACTATTTTCGGCAGCCATTTTAGCGGACATACAGCTTTCTTTTCAGATGTATTTATAGTGGTCAGTTGAACACTACATATACATCTGAAAAGAAAGCTGCAGTAAACAAGCCACATTCACTGTGGAATTTTTTTTATCGCATCCAGGTAAATATAGAAGCATGCAATTCAAAGTGTACCGTCTATACATTTTATTATGTATTACGATTAAAGAAAAATTAAAGCAAAAATGAGTGCCAGGATTCACCCCTGCAAGCTGTGAACCGGGCAAGAACGTGATGGCCGGGATCCCACGCAGAGTTCTGGGCTCACAGTTCTGAAAGAAACAGAATCGGGGCCTCGATTCAGGACCAGTTCCCGCTAGGCCACCTCATACCACTGTAATTTTAAATATTCATTTACCTTTCATCTTCAGTCACTGTCAGTTCTCTCTTACCTTTGTCAATTATGAATATCCAAATAAAATATAGCTTTATTAATCGTCGCCCTTTAATCAACTGTTCGATTAATCGATTCAGTTGCTCTCTAACCTAAAATCTCAGAAAGGCGTACCGACTTTTTTAATGTTTACTTTTCTATAATGAAAACTTTCTTTTCCAGCGAATATTTTTCGTTATTTTGTATACAATAAACTTGAGTATTCTAGGAGATAGCAGTACTGCCTTATATGACAAATAGATGAGCAAGTAAGACACCTGGGCCGACTTGCTGGAATCAGCGTCCCAGCCGACAATGGGTGAAAAAAAGCACTGCAAAGGGTGGGACGCGCGAGCGTCTTGAGACGAGGTGTCAGTCGCGCTCAGCGTCTGCGCTGCTTTGGCAGTGCTTTCCCTAGTCTCAGCTGAGACGCTGTTTCCAGCAAGTCGGCATAGGCGTTAACTGTTGTTTTGTTCGCCCGACTTGTCCTAACTCAGAGCTCTACCGATCTAGTATTAAATACTGATAGTGATTAAAGAAATTAATAAAATAGTAGAAAGATATCAATCCATAAATTGCTTTTCCCTATTCTTGCAATATCACAGGGTTCCTCAACTTTTTATCTAACCTTAAGACCTGTTAATTACAATCTCACCATTTAAGATTACACCTATATCTCTACATTGATTTGGAAAAAAAAACTTTACATTTACGGAATTTGCGGCACAGAAATATGTAGTTACAAATGTGCTAATATTTCCTTCATAATATTTACCAGTTATAAATCAAATCACTGGCCTTTTTAATCTCACCAGTGTCAAATGTACAGTCGCCGGCCATATGAGCTCCCCCGGCCGAACGCCGACCGGAGCAGCGAAAATCCCGCATGCGGCGCGTCGAGCGTTGCCGCGTTCTAGGAGCCGGGCTATTGGGCCCAATAGCCCGGCTCCCAAAACGCGGCAACGCTCGACGCGCCGCGTGCGGGATTTTCGCTGATCCGGTCGGCGTTCGGCCGGGGGAGCTCATATGGCCGGCGACTATACTACGAAATTAACAGTTCAATAAATAGTCTGTTATAGGAGAGGAACATTACAGTTGAACAGAACATAACGCTTGAATCAATCAAGAATTTCAAATAAATCACGCACGTAAGAAAAGCTTGACGAGTAAAGAAAATTACTGGCACTCCACTTCCAGCTAACAAACGGAATTTGGAGAAATAAGGGTTAACCGAACATTTGTGGAGGACAAAAACGTGTTTCCTGTGATTTCAGATAAAGCTTCACATAACTGCCAACCATGATTTTAAGCCACAATACGGCCAATGGGGTGGTTAGCATTTGAGCCCGTTCTCGTTTCGACGTTCTCACTTGGCCCTTCTCAAAACAACCATTCTCAAAAAGATCTTCTCGCTTTGACCCGTCGTATTTGGCCCTTTCCCGTTTTGTCTTTCGCATTCCAACCCTCCTGATTAGGGCCCGTTCTCGTTTCGCCCTTCTCACCTAGCCCTTTTCAAAACAGCCATTCTCAAAAATATCTCGCTTTGACCCGTCGCACTTGACTCTTTCTATACCAAATCGTTTTTTTAGGGTAATATTAATACATTGATATACTTTGTGTGTGTGTGTGTGTGTGTGTGTGCCACACTGTAGGCATACTCTCGCTGCTAAGGATTTTAGCAGTGCGTCGAGGTCGTCCTAAAAGGCTACTAGCTGACAATAAAACAGACCAACTATTTATCGCAGCCAAATCATATTCCGAAATGTCACGTTGTTCGAGGTCTCTCAACTTGGGACAATGCCACCACTTCTATAATGCAGTGGTTCTCAAAAGGGGGTTTGCGAAGACATCCTAAAGGTCCGCGAAGCCCTGCCTCATCAGTCACGCACGGCAATATTAGTTGTCTTTCTTCACATTGAGAAGAAACGTTCCAAATTTCGGGAGAGTACTCTCGTGTGTATGTCAATGAGATAAGTCTACTTTACATCAGCAGTTAGTTATATCTATTTATTAAATCATTATCATGATAACTTATACCTTTCTATTCCCCGCTCCCCAAAAGGGTCCTCCATCATCTCCGCCTTTTTACAAGGCGTCTGCGAAACACCAATGGTTGAGAAGCACTGCTATTATGTATGCTATTTCTGTTCAAGCAAAGTTTCCGAATTAACTGTTCATCGCTTTTTTTTCTTGGTTGCTTAGATGAAGGGAAGCAGGCGTCAATGTACGATTCTCAGTGCGTACCTCTACACATAACATATATCTGATGGTATGTTGGGAACCCAACTAAGGTAAGGCTCATCAACAAGGCCGCGAAGGCGTAACAACGTTAGAAGCATGCCGAACCAGTGTCATTCGGTCGTAGCGCGAACGGGCGAAAAGAGAATGGGGTCCAGTTGCGAAAAACACGATTCGGATCTTATGAGAAGGTTCAAACGAGAAGGACCAAATGAGAAGGGGGCGAAATGTGCACGGTTCAAATGCGAATGGGACGTTTTGAGATACCGTTACTCTGAAGCGTAGCTTATTTAGTGACACAAGTTTTGACAATCCGCATGTTCAAGATCACTCTTGGTATTAAGACGGAATGCGCTGCTGGTGATCGGAGCTCTAAAAACACCGTTTTTGCCGTTTCCAGTAGAGGTAGCGTGAATGGCGAAGATGCCGAGCCGCTTCGCACGATAAAATCAGTCCGCTAAGCAATAAAATGCACTAAAACAACTTAAAAACTGGCATTACGATGTCCTGATATGCGCACGTTGAGCTTGCAATTATTTTCTCTTGGAGGAAAGAGCTGTTTCTGCCCATTTTCAGTTCCCGGTTGCACAACACTGTTCACGATGGCGAACTTCGTCGAATTTTGCCGAAAGTTCCCCGAACCAGTCGAACAGTCCCCACCGTCCTCCAGTCGACCCCTACCTTATCGCGTGGCCTTGGTCAACGTGACCTCACTTTCTGTGTGTGTTTCGCGGGCTGGACTCCGTCACCCCTGAGCTGACAGGATAATGGAAGCCAAGGTGTTCGGTGAGCCAATCGCACGTCTAACTTTAATCACGTGATCACGCTCCTTCCCGTAACCACGCGCAGAGAGCGGGGCAGGTGATGACTGATCCGGCGGGCGCGTAGCTCCCCATGTACTGTCAGCTTGAACGGATTCCTTGTCGCTCAAGGATGCCGAGTCCCCTTCGCCCACAAAGGAGATTTGTGTGGGTAAAACGGGAGGGTAACTGTTCTCTCATCACGTCTCTCGCCCTTTCCGAGGGAAAGAGAGGGTGCGCCATGGAGTTAAGCCGAGCGACCTTGGTAAGCAATCCGTTCCGAGGCCGTTAGGCTCGCCCCTCCCCTGTGCTCTCCCCTTTCTCAAATACTTCCGTCTGTCTCTGCTCAAATTTGCTATCCGGGTGTCCCAATTTCCAAAACGAATGAGGTAAAGTTTGCTTATATATATATATATATATATATATATATATATATATATATATATATATATATTTACCCCTGCCCGTTTCGATCTGGATGAGCATCGTACCGGCGTGCGGTCGTGTTTCACTACTGCGTGACGCACGTTAAAGACCCCACGCTAGCGGTTTGTACCGCACTGGCTAAATTTCTCATCTACAGCTGGGAGACTCGTCGCCCCTGTGAGGCAGACCAAGTTCTAGGCTGTATAAACACACACACAACCCAATTTTATATATATATAAAAGAAATTTTTAGAGCAAAAGGACAAAAAGCGACTGAGAGACACGAAGCTCGAAACTCAACTTGAAGCCTACTGCCAAAATTAAAGAGACAATAAAAATAAAATGGTTACCAAGGAAAAAAAGGAAAAAGGGTCGATATAAATTTCAAGAAAATTGTCGGCCTTGTTGGCGTTCCCTCAGAGCACCATTGAAGCTAACTAGATTATGCTTAAAAATAAACAAAGACAAAAAAGCATGCGCACAAAAAAAAAAACATTCACACAAACATGTGGGATAACGACATATGGGCGATCGTATACGTATGTAGCATGATAGCCCCACGTGCAGAATCCCTGTGCAAGCTTCAACCAGCATTGTTCCAATGACGGCATGATTACGTTACACACGCTCGCGTGCCCACTTATTAGAGAGTTTTCGTAGATCGTTTTCGCCGTCCCGCAAGGCCCTCCGCAATCCGCTACGATAGCGGGAGCTCCACAGTCAAGGCTATCGGCGCGCAGGCGCAGTAGCAACTTCTTCGTTGCGGAAAACTTAGCGGAGGGGGCAGCGCGGTCTACGAAAACTCCCTATTGTCGCTTAATTAGAAGCAAAGTGCTCCGCCGTCACGGTGAGGACCCGGCCACCTTATCTGGGGATTCGAGTCAGTCGCTCCTGATGAAACTGGCCATTTTAAGGCGGGGCAAAAGGACGGTGTGTCAGTCGTGGTCATTTCACACGGAGCTTTTGTCATCGGGTGCTTCCGTGCACCACCCGATCGTACATAGGTCATCAACATTCTGTAAAGCGGTCTCCTTCATGGAACTTCGAAGTCCACTGTAATAAGTGTTCGTGTGATCCTTTGCTGGATAAAACACAGATTCCGGGGAAGTAGGAATCCAAAAAAGCGGCAGAAAGTGTAAATGAGTATGACGGTTGCATGAGTGCGTCGTCACTCGTTTCATCAAATAAGGAATTCAGGTTCTTTTGGGGTGAGGTATAATAAAGTGTGTATATATGTTCGTTTTCTTTTTTTCAAACTAAAATTCATTTGCTTGTAGCGCTCCGAGTGTGCACGCCTACTTCTTTGTGCTCATTTCTTTTGCGCCTTTAAGTATAAGATTCTGCACCTAACTCACTTCTGGTTAGACTCGAAATCGAAACCAACATTGTCGTCTGCTGTCAGTGCCTTGACGCCATGTTGGAGGCATTCTGCGTCTTATTGTGGCAGCGGTAGTGCCGTAGTCAGAGAGCCGTCTTTTCATAATCACATTTCAGAATATATTTTTCCCTAGTCAATCTCAAAGAGGTTTCTCATCTGACACGAAATGTTGTGCATAAACCCGTAGTTGGGGTACGAAGCTTGTCTAACATAATGATCTAGAGCGAAAGTCCCATGCATTTGGCCACGACGGAATGGCGAGGCATATAGACGCGTGGACATAACGGCGGCCCTAGTTGGCGGTCCCGATGAACCCATTTTGGTTCAGACGCCTTAATATGCACAAAGAAACAGCAAAACATACATAATTTCTGTACCACGCTATTTTCTTTTTTACTTTGCAGAAATACACCTGAATCGCGCGTTGAGAAAATTAAACAAAGTTTACAAGCGCTCGAGCAACTTCAACTTCTGGAGGCAAAGCTAACACGCCTAAACCAGCCTATATAAGCATGCTTCCAGTAATAAGCTAAAGGTATTTCCAGACTAAAGCGTGTTTCTCATGCAGCGGTTTTGGCCCTAGAGCGGCGCGATTTCTGCCGTCCCGGCGCTTTGGCCAGCACCAGCGGTTGAGCGGCACGAGCGCCGCGACGGCACAAATCGCGCCGCTCTAGGGCCGAAATCGCTGCATGTGAAACACGCTTACCACTGACCATTATATGCCACTGCGTTCTTGCAATGTCGATGAGTAGATTCTGCATAACCTTTATGTGCGCGTTTAGCGTGACATAAGAACATTGAAAAAGCGGGTTCAAAACTTCGATCCACGAAGTTCCTTCAGCGTGGCGCAAGGGTGCTCCGGCAAGTTTTATGTTATCAGCTCCACTCAATATCGGTGACCTAAATTTTGGTCCGAAATCGTCGCTTCGCCTGTTATGGCTTATCTGTCGACACCTTTGTATGGTAAGGGGTACCAGTTCTCCTAAAAATGGTGCAATGTCCATCGTGCCCGCACTTTATCCCAGCCTGTCTTTAGCCAAAAAAATAGGTAAGCTTTTGTCGGTGAGCTTTTGTCCGGTGAGCTTTTGTCCGGCTACCTAGTGAGCTCGTGCACAAATAGAAACTCAGTGCAACGTCAATTGCTTTCTCATAGAAACGCGGTTAATTAATGTTAATTCTTTTTTTTTTAATCGCCTTGCAATTTTTTACATCTCTTTTAAGCATCTCTGATTGTTCTTCCCCACCATGGCAATCCCGTCGCTTTTGCTTTATGACATACCGCCCCCGACTACGTAATCTTTCAGGATTTTCATGATAAAATATATACCTGAACGTTAATCCGGGGTCACACTGCTCATAAATCCTACGAAGGACGGTATGCAGACAGGTTTGAACGCGAGTCACCGCGAGGTCCGTTCTTCGAATGCTGCAGGGCAATGAGTTCAAGAAAAAAACATGGCACGCGGAATTCGAAACACGGTTCTCGCGGTGCCTCGATCGTGTCTGTCAGAGTGTCTTTTGTATGAGGTGTAAGTAAAGTCCCTCGATGTGTTTGCGTTTGTCTTGCAAGTAGCGTCAAATGCGCGAGTGCACGAGGCCCATGTCTCGAGCGGCCCTTGGAAGCAAATGGCGGCGCAGCACTGAAATGAGCGGGCCTTGGAAGCGAATGGCGGCGGAGCACCCGCTCATGGCACGTGTCTCGCGCGCTTCCACAACAATGGTTGGCGGTACTTGTAAGAAACGCTTTTATCAAGGGGCTTTAGGTGTAAGCGGTGTGATCCGGGTTTCAATTTAGAATTCTGTCGGGCCTTTGGATAAAAAAGGAGCAAATCCTATTCCGTAGTTCTCCTCATTTGTATTGTATCCAAACGTTTGCTTAGTAGACTTTTTCTTTGCAAATTACCTAGATCGGTCGCACAGATGATTCGGAGTGCACAGAATGTGTAATATGTGCGACAGGCTTAGTTTCCCTCGTAGGAATATTTTTCTTTTTTGGCCACCTCAGACACCACACATCAAGTATGCTCCGAATTTATCCTTCGGATCATGGTAAGTTTATTTTTCTTCTGTTGGCTGGGGTGCAGAAAAAACTGAGGTTCTACCTCTTGCCTTTTACTGTGAGGGCTCATAAAGTCGGAAGTAGTAGTACGCGACGAAATGAAGCTCCTGACCTTGCCGCGTGAAGACACTGCTCCAGTCAGCCTAGAGGAGAGCCAAGAGGCTTCGATCTATGCAAACAGGGCTTGTGCCCGTGCCCTTTTGGGCAAGCACATAGAAGACAAAGATGTTGAGACAATTTAGGAGCCCCGTGTATTATAGCGAAAGCTAGAGCACGAGTTCATAGCACTGCAAGAGGATCTGGATGCACGAGAGCTCATGCAGCGGGATTACGTTGTTTCGCTTTTCCAGACTTCACTCTGCTGTGACAATCGCTCGCTCGCTCGCTCAAAATGTGTGTTAAAAAAAGAAAGGTTTTTAGGCCGCGGTGGAAGAAACACATTTTGCCTCCACCGTGCTCCACGCCAGACTCGTCAAACCAAACAGATCTCCAAACAAAAAGGAGCGAAACCAGGGCGCGCCATCTATCGGTTTTCTTTCCAACGAATTCCCGCCTCGACGAAGGAGCCACGCGTGGACTGATCGCTCTAATCCCCACCCCTGTTATCGGCCCTTACGCTTCCCTTAGCCTTGCCGCCGTGCCCGGCCTTCCCCCCTCTTTCGGCCTCGACACCCCTCCCGGCCCTTTCGCAGTGGTCGGCCTAGCCCCCGCACTCGGCAGTTCCGGCTCGCTCGGCCCTAATCCACGCTCGGCCCTTCCGCGAGGGTCGGCCCAGGGGGGATGCTGCCGCTTCGATCTGTCGTCTAACCCTGCTGTCTTATTAGGATGTCTCTCGACAACGTATTGGATGTGCACCAAAGCTATCAGTGTTCAAAAAGTCCTACATCTACATTGGCAACAAGCGATTCTTCGAAGGAGTCAGGAATTCTTGCGGTTTGGTTGGGTTCGGCAACTGACAGCTTGTGCGCCACATCGTGTTGAAACTTCCAAGAAGCCGTTCCCTCTCATTTTTGTTCGTGTGGATGTTCTGCTTTGACCGTGTCGACAAATATCACGGATTACATCTTTCAAGTCCGCTATTTTTATGGTAAGTGCACTGCACCCTACTTCTTGGCAACGATTGACCGACTCGTACTCTTCCAGATTATCTATAAAATTATGCAGGCACTATTCTCGCGGCAGCCGGGCAAATAATTTCCCGAAAGACTACCTTCATAGTCTAGAATTACCTCGGTTCTTGCTTGGTTTGCTATCTTCTCAGTTGTATAAAAGCTTAGAGTGCCTCTCACATTTCACAGATCGCTTGCACGTTTGTACTTGTCTACAGAAGACGTAATAAACTGTGAGGAGAATTGAAAACAATATTTTGTGTCTGTTTTCCTGTCCATTTGCAACGCCTACGTGAGCACATTTGTTTTACGTGTTTCCTCCATGTTATAAATAGGTTTATGAGTTTCGGAACGTCTTAAATAAGTTTAAGATAACCAGCCTACCAGACGATCCCCGTTTAGGGATAGCGCATAATTTCCCGATTCGAATGGCACGTTCAAACGTGTGGTCACGTGCAAGGTCGAACGGGCACCTGTATCAAACGGGCACCTGTATCAAATGGGTACCGTTTCGAGCGGGTACCGTTTCAAACGGCTACCCGTATCCCATAATCACGTTTGATCCGAACGGGTCGACAAGTTGGCACCCGTTTGATTTACCAGTTTGCCACCCGTTTGAATTTCAAATGTTTTTTTTTTCAGTAGGGAGTGCCCTGATTCAGGTGTGTAAATATCTATATCTATATATATTTTTCTTTTTGTGTTTCGTTTGAAACTTTTGATACAGAAAGCGAAATAGATATCTGTGTTGTCCTAAAAATTTTGAAGGAAAATGGAAAGGCTGTTGCTAGGTTTAGGCATTTCAGTGAAACGCTTCCTTCAGTTCAACATGTGTGGCTTATTTTCACGATTATTAAGTTAAAAAACGTAAATTACTTGACCTGAAAAAAAAAACAAAAAACGCTCAGCTATAAAAATAAAGGGAATGATTGCTGAAAAAAAAAAGTTCGCTTTGATGCATAAATAATATGTATATACTAAAAAGAAGAAGAAACTTGTACAATTTTCGCTAGAAATCCAGTCTGAATGCAGAAAGTGAAACAAAAATGAGATGCATTTTTATGTCAAATTGAATGTGAATATATTTATAATCGCATAAAGTATCAGCATTAAATTCCACCAGAAACCCACAGACTGAATGAATGCACTAAGTGAAACAAAAATGGGGTATATCAGTGACAAATTAAATGTGTGTGAACGATAAATTGCAGGAATTGAGCACATTCATTGTGAGGAACATGCAATGAGCATTAATGAGCAGAAACAAATAACAGAAATAAGTCACTGAGCATAAAATCTCTCTCTAGACACTTGCGGGCATCTTCTAGCTCCGATTCCCACAAACCCTGTCCCCGGATGAATATGACACTTGAATACTTCGCTCTCGGCAAAAGGGTTTAATTATTCACTCACTCATTGCCTTGGGGGGTTTCGGGATCGGGGGACGGTCAACAGCGAGGCCGGGGGAGAGTCCGCTGCCCGAGCAGCTTCTCCGAGTGCCAGCGGTGGTCGTCCACACCGCGTCATGGGGACGTCGTCGTCCAGGGTCGCTGTCCGGTCCGTTTTGTCGAGTCCGCCACTCGACGTAGTGCCCGCATTCCCCGCGCCAGCGTCCAGCGCCGTCCGAGCTCGCCTCCATGACCGGTCCCTTGTGTAGTCGGCAGCCCAAGCCCTCTTCCTTTGTCTTCGTTCCCCTTTGAGACCTTCCCAAGTCCTTGTCCCGCCGACCGTCCAATCGGGAACCTTGCTGCGAGCCGACCCTCCGACGTCAGCGCTGGGTGAGGGGGCGCTTGCCCCGTACCTCCCGGAGAGCTCGGACATTCCGCGACAGGCCGGCGACTGGAAACGGGAAGGTCACAGGGAACGAAGGAGCGCCCGACAATACGGCGGCGGGGACCGGCAAGGTCACGGAGAGCGGAGGAGCCAGGGAGAGGGGGTCCCCACACCTCCCCTCCCTCAAGGCTCGGACCCCGGGGGGCTTGAGGTTGCGTGGTCCCCAGGACCCTTGGCAGGGAGCTCGTTCAGCTGAGTGTCGCCGATGACGACGAGCACCCTCGATGATGATGATGGCATCAAACCAAGCAGGTCAGCGGTGAACGTTGATTCACTGGGAAGCTCGTGACCGACGGAGCACGGTCCACGAACTGGTCCGGAGCACCACAGCTCACAACACGGACGGGCACTCAGGCACACACAACACGCCGGCACTTAAAGTTCACTTCCGTCCCTAATGTAACAGACAGCGAAACGCGCAAAAACGAATAGCGGCACGCTATATCAGACAGCGCGACGAAACCAAAATCTTTCGATCGTTGGACATGCCACGAAATAAAAACGAAACTCTTCATCTCAATACTAGCACGCAGGCAATCATCAAGAACATCACGCTGCGCGTTCATGAGGTACTTAAGTGGAAAACCATTCCTGAACTAAAAGTATGAGCACTCATTGTATGCTCAAATCGTACATACGCCCACTATACAACATTTGCTCCTATCAAACTCAACCGCATTCCTTTAAAACAGTAAGCAATCTACCAGAGGGTCAGAACCGCACACCTCTGACAACAATATTAATCTCCAACACGCTCGCGAAGAACACAAAACCTCAAAAACTAAGAATAACCTTCCGTAAAACAGAAACGGTCACAAATCCAGTCCCGTTCGCGAGGTGCGACTCGGAAGGAACACGCTGCCAACAACCCATGACGGGCACTCATGCACTCGGCGTTCGCGACACCCGAGCTACAAACACGCTACAGCCAAGCTACGCAGCACGCCTTCATCAGAAGGGGTAATCACCTTACTGAGAGGCCGTTGTTCCGTGGTACCGGCCACTTACACCAGTACAAAGGGAACAGTACCTGGATCGTGCGAACAGCAGATCTCATTGGACAGCCTATTTACACGGCTTTGTCCGCAACGTCTGGGCATGTACCAGACGTTACCGCTTCACCGCTCGGGGGTAACCACCCAACAGGAGCGACGAGCGCGTAACGGCGGTCCGCACCGAACCCCGCACGGGCTCGACAACCGCGACAAGCGCATCGACGCACGTTAGAGTTCTCCCCCGGCCAAACCCCGACACCGCATAACTAAAAAGTCTTCCAGCTGATGTCAAGGCCGGCCGGGATCGAGCAATAAAGGTACGCCGTCAACGCGTCTCGCGACTCTTCAACGTTCTCGAATCGAGCAACGTGTCCACATACAAACGCAGTAGGTTACGCACAAAGCTCGCCCCAGCCAAGTCAACACGCCGCATGACTGAAAAGTCTTCTTGCGACTGTAAGGACACTGCAGGCAGGGTTCGAACAATGTAAGTATCCCACACGCGCACCTCTCAACTTCCGCGCAACGAGCGCGATACCGAAATGCCAAATAATCTAACCGGCCGGTCTTGGAAATGGACGAGCTAATAAACTATATTTGCTCTGCACAAACAGTTTCCGCAGCGTCGAAGTGTCTACAGCATTTACCGCCGCATTCCAACACCCGCTACCCATTCATGCAAAGGCTGCAGTTAGTACAGCGACGGGCTGACCCAACGCACAACAGTTATAGGCCGCCGACGGCCATGCCGCTGCCATAATTTCTAGGCTTCCCGGGCACGTACCCGCCGACGTGAACCGTACGTTTTCCCGGGCCAACCGCGCATCTGTACAGGATAAAACTATGAACCACTCGTCACATCCTCACAAGACCGCCACTCCCCTCGTGCAGGTTTTGACTGCACGAGCCCAGCTCTTTCCTCACCTAGCTGTCTTTTCTCCCCTAAATTTATAATTTAGCTCTATTCCAGGTCTCTGCACGACCAATTGCGCTCTCTACGCCCTCGCGTCCCAACGCGAACCCAAGCACGGCCGAGAACCGGCACTGTATCCGGCGGCAGCGCAAAGCGCGCGCTGGCCGCCGCTCCTCCGGAAACGGAGAAAACGAAATGAAAGAGTAACTCCCGCCGCGAGGCTCAACCTTCGATATGGCGGTGTGAGGATCCGGAACCAACTGTGCGCTCAATAAAACGGAATCAACCTCACGACTTTACAACCAGATACGCACAGGTCATGCCCATCGCGTCAGACTGGACTCCACGGAGCATTACACACGCACAGCCACTAATAAAGTGAAAACGGAAACTCTGTGGTTTTCGGGATTCCGATGTCCACGCACCGGACATCGCGTAACCGGCACAATTTAGTGGGCTCAGCCCCTAAATGTAGCCTCTGGCCACAAGGTACTCGTTCAAAGCGATCTTGGTCGGAACCACAAGAGCGCATCCGTACCTTAAAACGCCGTCAACTAACGACGCTCAAAACCGCGCTGACAGCTCAAGCAAGGCCAACTGGGAG
This sequence comes from Ixodes scapularis, assembly GCF_016920785.2. Lineage (NCBI taxonomy): Eukaryota > Metazoa > Arthropoda > Arachnida > Ixodida > Ixodidae > Ixodes > Ixodes scapularis. Next base: position 44,562,900 of record NW_024609880.1, on the reverse strand, counting down.
CTAGCATGCGATCAAACCGAGACGCTAGTCTCCTCCCGGACAAAATGCAATGCGGGAATAATTTCCAAACACAGTCCATGCAACCGCCATCCGCAATGGGAGCGTTCTCCACCCAAAGCGATGCCTCTTTAACGCGTCCGATCCGTAACAAGCGTTACAAACCATTACATCGATACGCGAACAAAGGCGGTTAGGCGCGTCACATCCTCGCAAGCGTGAGCCGGCATCTTTCCCAGCAGACGCGGACGGCCGGAGGCGTAGGTGGGGGGACGCCCGACGCTACATGCCTCGAGGGGTGCGGTAATTTCGACGCACACAGCGCTCTTGCTCAGCAGGATCAACCTGCCAGCAGCGAACGGTGCGCTGAACAGCAAATACTCATGGCGCTTCTCGTAACGGGGGATAAGTAAATTCCTGACAGGCTGGGCAAATGGGTTAATCCCTTAAAACAGCGGTAAAAATCCGCGCCTCCTAGTCAGACAGGCGATAATGTCAGGGCCTCCGTGCGGCGCTCCCGCAACGAAACTTCGTGCGGCGCTCCCGCGACAAAGATGACCCCCAAAAAGAGCGCGAAACAGTGCCCCAATTCAACCGGAAACAGGTTAGGTATCGAAATGCCTGCCTGATCAAAAATCAGGCCCCACGTTGCGGCGCCAGTTTATGCGGGCATCTTCTACTCCGATTCCCACAAACCCTGTCTCCGGATGAATATGACACTTCAATGCTTCGCTCTCGGCAAAAGGGTTTATTCACTCACTCATTGCCTTGGGGGGTTTCGGGATCGGGGGACGGTCATCAGCGAGGCCGGGGGAGAGCCCGCTGCCACAGCAGCTTCTCCGAGTCCCAGCAGTGGTCGTCCACACCGCGTCATGGGGACGTCGTCGTCCAGGGTCGCTGTCCGGTCCGCTTGTCGAGTCCGCCACTCGACGTAGTGCCCGCACTCCCCCGCGCCAGCGTCCAGCGCCGTCCGAGCTCGCCTCCATGACCGGTCCCTTGTGTAGTCGGCAGCCCAAGCCCTCTTCCTTTGTCTCCGTTCCCCTTCTTAAGACCTTCCCAAGTCCTTGTCCCGCCGACCGTCCAATCGGGAACCTGCCACGAGCCGATCCTCCGACGTCAGCGCTGGGTGAGGGGGGCGCTTGCCCCGTTCCTCCCGGAGAGCTCGGACATTCCGCGACAGGCCGGCGACTGGAAACGGGAAGGTCACAGGGAACGAAGGAGCGCCCGACAATACGGCGGCGGGGACCGGCAAGGTCACGGAGCGCGGGGGAGCCAGGGAGAGGGTCCCCACACACTTCATTCAAAGTTTTTTTCTTGATATCTGAAGAACAATCATGTTCATTTCAGAGGGCAATTGCCTTTACTGTGCAAATGCTGGCCAATTTTCTCTCCACTCAGATCATTCAGAGTACTGTATATACATAGCCTAACATACCTCATGTCTTAGCGTGTTGAAACAGATAAATTGCACTTCTAGAATGAAGTGAAATTTTTTAACCCTCTGTAGAAAATAAATAAAAAATATTAATTCAAAATTGTTTTTAGACAGTAAGCATTCAGATAGTCACTCAAGTTCTGCAAACCTGTTCTACAATTTAGACAGGATGCTTTGGCAATCTTGTATTGCAACCTATCTCCTTCACCAAATCTTCAGGAAGGCCACTCAATCTGCACATTTTTGGTACAGAAGTGCTACATACGGCACGTGCCTTCCAAAGTTTGAGATTGCAGATCTCCCTAAAGTTGGCTTCACCTTTATTAAAAACTACCCCTTTTCCAGAACTTCAGCTTCTCTGCAGTGTTTTCAATGGCGCTGAGCGGGAGTAAATTCTGCACATTGGTCCTATTATGTACTATCATGCACATTGGTGCTCATAAGCTCCTATATTCCCAAAGTTCTTCATCCAAGGTGGCTTCAACTCGGTCATAATTCAGTCTCTTTTTCCAGATTGCAGCTTCTCTGCAGTATTTCTAAATGGGCTTTCTAGTTTCAGCAGGGTGGATATGACATCTTTGGCACAAAAAATACCTAAAACAAATCACCGCTCAACATTTAGGTCACGACACACGCTTTGAGTATTGTGACGTGGTTCTATTTTAGAACAATGTACCAAAATAGAAGCATGTTTTGGAATCACTCCCCACTCAAAATGAGTCTCATGATGTAAATAGTGTGCTAATCCTATTTTTGGGCGAAACTTGATCTTTTAATATATGTGTCCTATCCAAGCACTTAACAAAAAAAAAAAAAGATTTTCGGAGTTCAGCGTTTCTTTAATTAATAAGTCCTTCTATTCATTATGCAAACATCCTCACATGTTACATGTTGTGTGGCTTAGCATATATATATATATATATATATATATATATATATATATATATATACATATATATATATATATATATATATATATGTGTGTGTTCCATATTGGTGCATCATCTTTAAAGTGACATGTTAACACAGTGTTTTCCTTTTATTAATTTTTTTAAAGAAAATAAAAAGATATAAAATATTTCCTTAAGAACATCACTAATCATGTCTGCCATCTTCAACGTTTTCCAGGTCTATGATGCCCAGCTTGATGCGCACCTTGACTGGGATAAGGACACTGTTATTTACGAAAGATAAAAAATTAAAGTAATTCAGCTAGAAAGCAACCCCAATGAAGCCTCACTTTCGTGCCAGCCAAGCACGAGTGCGACCAGTATGGACAAGTAAGACTTCAATTATAGCTGTTGAGAGCTGCACATCTTATTGGGATCTTACATTTGCAGTCCCGAGATGTCACCTATGTTGTCAGCACAACAGGAACTGAACACGCTTGATCCGACAACTAATGTGTTTCCAAAAGCACCAGCAGACATAGCCATCCGGCTCAGCACACTCGGCGAAAAGTCATTGGTACCCACGGGCCTCAGGAACAGAATAATTGAGTGGTTGTGTCACGACCTCTTCCGATATACACTGTAAGTGCCCTGCCCTTGCCAGAAATGTGATAAGAGAGCAAGTCAATGAATATTAGGAGAATTAACAGACAGATGCTATTTTAATTAGTGATGAGAAAAACTCAAGACCATGGACCACATCTGGCTTCTAAAAAAAATTTGAGGCTCCTTACTGTCTAGCTTTTGGTTATCCGCAGCCTTGCCTTGCATGCTTGCTATCAATTGACATGCATGCCAGTCAACATTGCAGTTTCAATTGCACTTTTTTGGTATGCATTTAGCTTACATGTCTGAACCGAAGTAGGCTCGCGCTCTTAAATGTTGGTTTGGGATGTGCAAATAGTGTAGATAAAGAAAGGCTTATAAAAACGGCTGAGCGTTTTTCCAAAGTCTTTCGAAAACCCAGAATGTTAACACCTTTTTTGAAAGATCAGTATGTGTTTCTTTTGCCATTGTGGTTCTCGCTGACAAAGATTGTGAAGTCGCTGATGATGCCAATCTGAGTGATTGCCTCCCTAACCCAAAACATTGGAGGTTGTGTCCACTTATCACATTAGTCGAGCAAAGCAGTACTACTACCATTTTGATAGTTGACTGTTTCCAGTAATAGGATGTTAATGTTTCACAAATCTGAAGATTCGCCACAAAACGTATGAGACGAGCTTTTAATGAGGAGCGCAAGTTCGTCTTCCCTTGCGCAGGGGTTACAGTGATGCCAGAACGCCAAGCTCTTATTAGCCGATTGAAAAAAAATAATGGGTAGACCTCAAGGCATCTAGCATTGAGATCTACCCACTATCCTTCCATCAAAGCCAATCAAACTCTGCATCATTCTGACGTCACCGCAACCCCTGTGCAAGAAGCAGACGACTTGTTCCTTGCATGTACAATCCTTGAAAGCTTTGCAGATGCTAATTTGGGCCTGCGGAGCACCACGGTTTTCACCCGTTCCTTAATTACTGAAGAAATGTGGAGACATGAGGAAAAAATGGGGGACAGGACAACAACGCTTGAGATATTGTTGTCCTGTCCCCCTTCTTTCCCCCCAGGACACCGGTAATTCTGCACCACCAGCTCGCCTGCGCCTCATATTTTGTTTCACACTTCCTTTCGTGGTTTATGCAATACCCACTTGAAGGTTGTTTTTTTAGCCGTCTGTCTCTGCTGGAGATTCTTTTAAGTACTTTAGTTTCAATCACTGTCAGAAAAAATATAAATTAAGATATCTGCTTTATTACGTTCGTGAAAACCTATGCAAAATCAAATAAATACCATAGAATATGAAGCATGCGCCCATGTCACAGGTGCCCACCCGCTACTTTTTGAAATGTTTGGAAACTGAGTAAAGGACATACCAAGCGACCTCCCCAGACCTTTGAACCCACCTAGCTGAGGTGCTCACCCTCGTCAGCCGCTTCTCCACGCAAAACCGTGCAGAGTAGTGAAGCCTACCCTATCAAGTATCCCTTCTGCATTTTGCCACTCAGACCTAACAAGCACTCTTCCCTCGGGTTTTCAAGCTTATATATACAAATCGCAGGTGGGCACTTGCTCGGTACTTTATAATGCTCCAAAGTTACAAACATGAAAAGCACACGTGCTCATAGAAAATTAAAATTCTCTTAAGGTACCACATTGTCCATTTATGAACAACCTGAGACATGTTCTGTTTTACTTTAGTTTTACTCAAATTTATTTGAAGTATGATTCCCGCTTTGGAACATTACCTTTTAGTTCATAGTGCAATCTCGCTTTTTTAGTTATCCCCAGCGCCTGTACGTTGAAGCAGCCAGGCAACTTGTGATACAACATCGTGTACTGCGTGACAAAGTGGGCAACGGCTATGTAAGTTACTTTATATTCCCGAAAAAAAACTGCTCCACAACTTTGTTTTGGTGCCATCTTATGCAGGACTCCTGGTACCAAGTACTGCGCTTTAAGGTCAAGTTTGAGCGTAGCAAGATGGAAGTGTGGGTGTTGTTCAAGGGAACCGAAAAAAATTTGGAAGGAAGCACGCAGAGTCTGACACATGCAACGATGACAACAACAATTGTGCGAAAAGGATCAGTCGCAGGGTGAATGATTTTTTATTTATTTATTTAGCTTCTCTTAATGGAAAAACGTTAGTTGCAGCAATGCTCATGCTCTGCTGATTCTCTCCCAGTTGAGAGAAAGGACGCTCTTTACGTGACTGATAGCAGAGTCCAGAGAGCAACCTTCTGCTCCATGCAAGCACGCCTGCCGAGGCATAAGACATACCATAGATTAATACAGACCAACTCCTGGCTGTAGAAACGTTCTTAAGAAATTCTACATGTTTTCCCTCTGAAGTAAGTAACATGTGTAAACGCAATTCCACTTATAACGATAATAAGAAAACCCGAGAACTGAGTCGTTATAACTGATTATCGCTGTATCTGGACTAGAAACTGATCGTCTACTCTAGAAACACTAGAAACTGATTGTTATAAGCAGTATATTGTTATAAATAAATTGAACTGTAATACTTGAGAGAACAAATTGTAAATGACTTCCTAATTAAAAGCAGTTGAACTCATATTGTATGTGTCTTTGGTTTGCTTCAAAAGAGAAGCAAGAAAATAGTCCTTTCAACGTAAGCTTTTTGCAGGAGCATTGGGTGTGGTGTGAATCATATGTGCTGAATTTGGAAGTGCTTTGTAAACTCGGACTCCGCCTTTAAACTTCTATGTTAACAATATTCTGCAAAACGTTCCCCTTTCCAGCCAGGAAATCTGGCAGCCATGGTTGAAGATGAATTGAGCATCACAGCACACATTGACTCCATGCAGAAAAAGATGGCAAAAGCCAGTCCTGACACTGAGAAAGTCAGGGACTCGATGGAACGAACATTTTATGCTCGTCGAAAATGGATTGCTGGAAAGTGCCCCTCAGCAGCAGATATTTTTAAGGCATATCCTGGTGGAGGAAGTAAGTTAAGAGCACTGCAGAGCTAGACATTTTAGACATGTAGCAAGAGTTTTTGTTTGCTTACAATATTTTCGCACTGGAAAAAATGAGAAGTGGGCTCCGTAGCACACTTGTCCGAATCTATTGAAATTGTACGGAGAGTCTTAGTTCATTCCTTTTTCGACCTGGTATGCACTTCGTCTTCGTCGTGGCTGGTGGTCAACAGGCACTTTCCCCCTAGTGGGGAGATCTAAGGGATGAGTGATTAAGTTATGAAGTCTTGTTTGAACTATACACAATGCACTAGGGTTGGTCTTATTGTGAAGTGTTTTTTCCGCTGCTCAAGATGAGCTGGCTTGATTCTGTCAAATGAAATAGTATCCTCATGCCCTTTGATGAGCAGTATGAAGTATCTGTCGCATCAGTTTAAAACTTTGAAGGGTCCTTCATATGAATTTAGCAACGGTATTTTCCCAGCGTTTGTACGCATGAAGATATATATATATATATATATAATGACACTTCTGGGCTCAGGAACAACACCATGTGCAAGTTGCAGTGCTGTGTGGGCATAGGTTGCAGTTTCTTAAATGAAGAACATAGCCAGTTTTTGAAATCTTCAACATTAGTGATATTGGTGTGGGTGGTAGATATTAAAACTTGCCCGGGAATGCAAAGGGGCATACCATAGCACAGTTTCTGCTGTGCTTTGTCCCAGTTGTCAATGTTCCCAGCATGAAAAATCATATATGTCTTCATTTATGGTGTGGCCGTACCTTTCGCCTTCAAACTTTGCCTTCAACTGTCTGTTTAATCGTTTCACCATTCCGTAGTGGCTGGGGTGCTAGCACATACACATGGTATATACCTTGTACCCGGGAGTTGAGAAAGTTTCTGTAAGCGACTCAAATTGTCTTCCTGAGTTTGTTGTGGAGGTGGTTAGTACTCCCAAGCAACTATAAATAACCAACATGCTGCTGACTTCTGCTGTTATGGACTTGATATGTCCTTGGACCACCACCTGATGCAGTCAACGCAGGTAAAAATGTGTGCTTTGACAGTTGATGGAAGCGGCCATAGGGTGGATCTTGGTGAACTGCCAATCAGGAGGTGAACATTTGCCCAGTTGCATAGTCATGTGTCAACCTTTCGCATACTGGCATTGCAGACGTGCACATGACCATCTGGGATTGTCGTCATTCATTTATTTTGGGCGAGATAAATCGATTAGTGCAAGCATTGAGCGGCTCAATTTTCAGGGTGTAAGAGAATGCAGTGCTTCAAAACTGTTTTGCGGAACTCGTCAGGAACGTTTGGCTTAGGTTATTCGTCGACTGCTTCAGAAACACTTTGCGACCAATCCCTATTTTTAAGGTGAGCAAAGAGCTCACGCAGATGGTGTGCGTCGTCTTCCTGGTTGTCGCTAAAAACAAGTATATCTTCCATGTAAACGAAGATGAATTCACCTTCACATGAACTGCAGCTGTTTGTCTGAATCTATCGAGCTCAAACAGGGGGTTTCATCGTTTTCTTTCTCGAACTGGAATGCACTTCGTTTTCATTGTGGTGGTAGTCACTATGGTTTTGATGTGATTTTAACAATGATGGTGGGGAGTCAAATTTGCGGGTAAATTGATGCTGAACCGAAATTTAGAGCTCACAAAACAAGGCTGAAGCGATAGATGGGACGCTGCGCAACCCCAAAACATGACTCGTACAGCGATATCTCTAACGGATGGCCGTCTTTTTGGAAAAGAAGTGCACGATTGAGCACGGCCGACGAGGCCAACGAGACGTGTCACATCACGATTCCCATTCCCTCTCTTCTTCGATTCGTCCCCCAGAGCATCTGAACCTAAGCGAGGAGGAGAGAAGCGAGGCCGCTTCCCCTCGTTCTCAACTTTTCCAGGAGAATCGTGACATCACATTCCTCACTTGATTGCGCCCTTTTCCAAAAATATAGTCATCCGTTTGAGATATCGATGTACGAGTGATGTTTTGGAGTTCGTAGCGTCCCGTTCAATGCTTCTGCGGCCTTATTTTGCGAAATCCAAATTTTGGTTCAGCATCACTTTAAACTTGGTTTATGAGAAGCAAAGAAAAGCGTTAGGTCAAGACCAACACAAGGCACCTTCTGTCGTTGCCAAGGGGAGTCTATGGATGTTTATAAGAGGTGGGGGGGACGCTCTGCCGGGCCCCATTCGCAGAAACAGGATTTCGGGTATAGCACTCAGTCTGTTGGTGTACATTGCACATACGCAGCACTCTTCCACCCTTAGTTCCCATCTGTTTGGGACTCGCAATGGCTCCTAACTAGGACGAGTTGACCTTCTTGGCATGGGCAAGTTCTTCGTCTTGGGAATGCCGATATTGTCCATCCAGTATTTATCGTCCTCGGAAGTTGGTGTTTCCATTTGAGGGGTCTGCAGCTGGATCAGGCCGATGTGTCGGAAAACATCGCCGTCTGCTGTAGTGTCGACAGCCATGCGTGTTCCCCTTATTTCCTTTACAACTACAGAAATGCCACAGGAACCCAACCCGTAGTAGCGAATAAACACGGTTCTTCCTCGTTGAAGTCCTTCGTCAGTTGCGGGCTGAGATTAATGTTCTTCCTTTTTCTCCAGCCCTGCTGGAGGAAGAAAGAAATGGGGTTCAATCTCGAACGTTGATGACGTCCCATCATTAGTTCTGCTGGGGCTTTTTCCAACCTGCTGTTAGGTGTTCCCCAGTACTAAAGCGACCAGCGGCGGTCTAGCTTTTTTTTGTAGGCCTTTGCCAGGAATTTTTTTTCAGCGCCAACTTCACCGTTCGCACTGCCCGCTCGGCAATTCCATTTAACTGTAGGTGATAGAAACATGTCGCACACCACAGTGGGACGTGAAGTCTTTTGAAGGGTTGCCCTGCGGTGATGGGAGTTGCACTGTCCGAGACGATGCAGTGTGGTATTCTGAAACGATCAAAGTCCTATCATTAGCTGTACGGTATTTTCTGATGTATCCTTTACCACACCCGCCTCGATCCACGTAGAGAAGCTGTTTACCACAATTAGCAGCATTTGTCCATCGAGTGGCCCTGCATAATCGATATGGCCGGATGATTGATCAGGAAATGGTTACTGCTGGCCATGACAGTGGTTCTCTTGTGGGCGGCATAGGAAGCAACTGCTGGCATGCCAGTCGCACGCCATGTTCTTGATTTTGCTAACCATATTTTGCCACCAACAGAGCGATCTGGCCAGGGACTTCATCGCAGTCATCCCAGAGTGGGTGTAGTGTAGTTTCAGCAGCATTGTTCGTCCTGCCTTTCGTGGAATTACCACTCTTCTCTTCCACACTACAAGTCCTTCCTCCACCGACGTCTCCGCTTTGCAGGTCGAAAAGGGTTTGAGAGTGGGATCTTGTAGCTTATGGCTATCCTTCCAGGATCCCTCGAAGTTTGCTCGATTCCGTATCTGCAGCTGTCAGGTCTGCAAGTTGCTTCAACGAAAGTAGTCATGTTTCTAGTTGCTCCATGAAGGCCACTTGCTCTGGGCTTGTCGGAGGTTTGTTTCCTTTTTTTCAGTGTAAAACGGCTTAACACATCTTGCCGAAGACGCAAGTGCACTGGTGAGTCTTCCATTTTGCCATCTTCTGGCTTGAGCAGCTCGCCAAACTTTGTCTTGAGTTCGGAGACACTGTCTTCACGTCAGCGAAGTTCATCTTGTGGAGTAGACATAGTGCTCCAATTACGTTTTGGCCGCGGACTCGGTCCATCGCAGTCCAAGATGTAGACCTACGCCTTTGCACTCTGTCCTTTGTGTTGCACTGTCATGTGGAGAACTCCTTTAACTGGCAGAGCTCCTAGGTAGCATTACAGCTTCAACTGGCAAGCAGTGATTTTCGGCCATGGCTGATGGTGTTGTTGATAAACACTCACCGACATGACTGACACGTGAGAATCGCTGTCGACCTCCATGCTGACAGGAACTCGGTTCAAATATGCAACGAAATAGTCTAGGCTTGTGCATGGGCAACTCACTGACACTGCTGATCAAGAGAAGATGAAATTGCTCCTCGGGTACCGATTCTTCCACCACGGTAGCGTTGGTTTGAGATGTCGTGCCACAGTACTTGATTGAGAGCGTGACTTGCATACCCTAGCGAGATGTCCTGCTTTTCTTCACTTAAAGCATGCACTTGATACAAATTCAGGACACTTTTAGCGTCGTAATTGTTGTTGCCACACTGGTTGCATTTCTTGTGCTGCTGCACTTGCGACAGCGGTGTTTCGCTTCGTGGGAACCGTCCCACATTTTGCAATCCTTCATTCCTGCTCCGCTCACATTGATGACTTTGGAATCTTCCAGGCCCGTCCCTTTCAAGTCACAAGCATTCTAGCTAGCGGTTTAAACAGCCAGTGCCGTCCGCATTGCTTTTTCGAAGGTCATCGATGACTGCCAGCAGTCTCTTCTGCACTCCTACGTCACGCACACCACACACCAATCGATCCCGGATCATGATGTCGAGGGTGTTGCCGAAATTGCAAGACTCTGCAAGTTTCAGGAGAGCTGCAAGAAATTCCAAGATAGTTTCATCCTTCTGTCGGCAGCCGCTATCGAACATGTATCGTTTTATTATCTTGGATGGTGTCAGCAAGAAGTATTCGTTTAGGGTCCCCAGCAGCTCCTCGAACGTTTTTATACTTGGCTTGATGGGAGTCAATAAACTTCAAAGCCCCCAACTCGTAGGTCTTCGGTCCTACACAAGCCAGAAAGATCCCGGTTTTATGCTTGTCGTCAACAGTCCGATGGCCAACGAAGCAGCGCTCCAAGCATCCTAGCTGTGTAGTTCCCTCGTGGCTCCAACTCTGCGTCATACCCTGGGCCGGTGCCAATCTTCACCCTCTTACTTTCAATGGCGAGCTCTTTCCTAGATGTGAAGTCACAAACTGCAGGAACTTGCATTGTCAATTGCTGTGAGCAGATGTGGGCTTTGTTGCTCTCGTCACCATTTCACTTGTTCTTAAAGTGACGGTGGGAAGTGGAGTTTATGGTTAAACTTAGCTAGAAAGAAAAAAAAAAGTGTCAGGTCGAGACCAGCGCAAAGAATCTTCTGCTGTTCAGGGGTCTATGGGTGTTTATAAAACGAAGGAAGCGGGGGATGTTCTGCCAGTCCCCATTTGCAGAAGCAATATGTCGGGTGGCACTCCGTCTGCTGGTGTACATGGCACGTATGCTGCAGGTATCTTAAAGCTCCTCTGCATTCTAGGTCTTCCTGGAATTTCAAAGAATCAATGGTGTGCACCCTCGGTAGCTGGAGACAATTGCAGAGCAATACATGGTGTCACTTCTGACATTGGCGGGAAACAAAGTTGAGACATTCAGCATGGAGCTGCTGACCAAGGCAAAAACTGTCCCCGATGGAGGCTTTGAGAATACAATCAACTGAACTTCCTTATATTTGCATGCATGCTTATAGATTTCAATATCTATGCTTTGACAGAACCTTATAGTTTTTGCCCACACCTACTCCCAAGGGATGACAACTTTGGCTTTTCTGCTCACTCTGCCAAGGATGGTCAAAGAACGGCCATCTTTCCTGAGAAGCTCGGTAACTATTGAAATAACCCTTGCTCCCCCTTTTTTTAAAGTCTTGCTGCATGTGAATATTTATACACGTTCTTGAAATTGGGCTTAAAGCAGCTTTGGAATGAACTAAATGTGGGCATGTTCATGCTTTGAAACACACACAGAGTGCACAACCACAATAATGACCTACAATATTAGTACTTCCTAAATGTCACTTTCAAATTTCCTTCATTTCCATGCTCAGCTGGAATATGTTAGCCCCTTATTAGCTTTTTCCCAGGTCCCGTCTTTATTTATAAGTGACGGGCCCAAACTAGATAGCACGCCTCATGATTTAAATTGTTTTCTAGGCACCATGGTTCGCTGCATATCCACTTGTTCTGTGGACCGACAACTCGGAGGAACTCGGCCAGTCTGTCATCCAAGTGGAAAACCAGATCATAAAGGCAGAGAACCCAGCGCAGGAAGTCATTGCTGCATTCTGCTTGCATTGGGTGTTGAACTTTCTGTATACGCCAGCATCCAGGGCATTCTACACAACTCTGGAGCACTTGCTTAGCATCACTAACAATAAAACCGACAGGCATGGTCGTAAGGCTGCTCTCGAACCTGGAAATGGTAGCATGAAACTTGAATAGACCATCGAAGGGTTAATAAAAAGGCCCTCATTTTACTTTTTCTGCTTACATTGTCACATGCTGGAATCCCTAAAGTTAGTTAAAATTTATACAGAGCACGTCCAACCAGTGGCAGCCCCCTCCGTAAAAAAATTGTGGCTACGTCACTGCTTACAACCAAAAGGTATATGGTTGAATAGTAGAAATGGTCTTTCAAGAACAAGTGATTACCAAATAAGCTAAGCTGTCTAGGGGAATATGTGACTGCTATCAAGCACAAATAATAATTTTCCCATTTCGTATAGATTGAAGGAAAGTGGAGAGAATCATAGAGGTGCGTACCCATCCCCTCCTGAAAGAAATTCCTGATTTGCCAATGCAATTGCATATGATAAAACAATTTTCATATACATATATGAGTTGCAGTAAATTTGGGGTATTATGGACGGTTCCGACGAATGGGGGAAATAATTCTTCTTTATTTCTACGTAATGTGCTATGTGCGTATGAGAAGTGATATTTGAAAATAGGTGTAAAATCAAATTTGAGTTTTATGTACAAAACAAAAACTGTGGGTATCATGGCACATACCAGCGAAGAACTGAGGATTAATTTTGGTCACAAAGGATCTGTTTACGTGCAACCAAAATCTAGTTACAACGGCACATCAGCCACCTCGGCCAGGATTCAAATGTGCCAACTGGGGATCCGTGGGCCAGCTCCTCAGAGCCACCAGAAAAAGTGTTTAAAATGTGAACCGATATGTGGGTTTAGATTTTTTCTGAGTGGGAATTGTTCAAAACACGAGAAAATCAAGATGTGTAGCATGAGTGCTGAGAAGCAGCACTTAATATACCCTGCATGTTAAAAATTTCGAAGTTTAGCTACCATGGATACTTTGACTGTAAACAGTCTGGTTTTGTACACCTTGTTCTCTTTTAGAGGTTGCACTGGCAAAAATTCTATTAGCCTCATCTCCCCACCTCCCATAATTCTTACCAGGGGATGCGGCCCTGGACAGTGCTTGTACGGCACGAGCGCAGTTTAAGCGACCCGTTTATCGAATCAATTTATAGAGAAACCCAGTTTAGAGAGAATGGCGATGAGCCTTCGTTTAGCGAATTTGACTGCCGCGAAGCGGCGTATACGCATGGATCAGGTGAGTAAACTTTTTTTTTTCAACCGCCGCCGCAGACCGCCGCCGCGAAGCGGGAACGCAGCGGGAGTGATACATACGCTCAAACTTAAAGCGCTTAAAGTTTTCGTCCTCTCCAGAAACGTAAAGTCATAAAACAACCACAAAAAAAGGAAAAAAAGGCGAGAAATAATTTTGCGCGCTGCTCTGAGAAACGGTGCCGAGCGTCGCGTGAACGGAGCGCAAAATATTCCGTTACGAAAGCGCGTTCTTCCGTCATGTTTCACACTCGAGTCGCGTCAGCAGCTTATGTAGCGTTGCGGACCTAGTATAAAACGCAGTATATTCGACGAACTACTGTGGACTCGCTCCGTCATCCCCGTTCTAGGAGGTGCTTTGTGGGGAAGCGAAAACTAACCGGTGACCGGTAGTTCTGTAAACTGCAAACGACTTAATTTTCGCAAGAACCTAATTTTCGCGAATCGCCTACATTTCGCGAAAAATAGGTCCGCCGAACAATTCCGGATTAGAACCCGCGAATTCTTCCAGAAACTTCAGTTTTAACCTAAATCGCGAAGTATTGAGCCCGCGAAAAATAAGTCTTTTACAGTCATTACGGCTCGTACATTTACTTTCTACTAGGAGATACGTCCCTGGACCCGTTTGAAATATATTTTACAGAACAATACGTGTGAGATAAATAAAGCATACCTGTAACATTATCCAATGCTGAGCAGATCACCCACGCAGAAGTTCTGCCAAAATGTCAAGCATCAAAGACGGATGCGCTTCTAACGGAGTCGGTGAGTGGGGTACAGTTATTCTGTGTTTACAGTGTCTGTGTTGTTTGTGCGTATGTGTCATGTGTGCCTCGCATTTGTCCATGTGCAGTAGGAGTGGCGGAGTGACGTGCCTGAAGGCAGAGACGCTTGAGGCAAAGGTGTGCTTGTTAAAGCCTATAAAATCCAGAAGAAAAAAAATTGTTTTTTTATTTGACACAGGATAAATGGATACAGCACGGCAGCTGGGATTTTTGAAGTAGGCGGTGGCTAGCGCCATCTGGCCTAACTGGTGTCAGTTATTTGAGTGTATGTTGCTTGCGTCTGCCATCTGGCGGCAACTGGTGTAACTTCATGCAGCAAAATCGGCAGAATTGGCAGAATTCTGCAAAACGTGCCGACCACACTGAGCACACCGTCAGTTCTTCGCTGCTTGCTGTAATCTAATTGTGCACTCTTTTGAGATCGACTTTTGGTATCACGCATTCGACTATTGTTTACCGGTTTTTCGTAACGTGCGATGCGTGACAAAGAGATCGCGAAGCGAGGAATAGCAAAGGTAGGACGTCGAGTACGCGGAGATCGTCATTGCTGTGAGCGTCGCAGGGTCCACGGGGTTACCCCGTTTTCGTGTAAACGTCTGAATGTCGACGATGCGAGGTTGGGCTTGGAGCGCGAACTTCCTCACTTTCGCGGACAGCCGCCTTTGGCAATAAATAAGCATACGCGAGAGCTTGTGTCAATGTTTTCATTTGCCGTCGAAAGACGCCATTTTAAGATGCGGCTGAAAGGGTGGCCACATTCCTCCATCAGCGTAAATCATGTAGCAAATGTTGCTCCCCTCGATGATGGAGGAAGTTTGCTCGCCTGCTTGCAGGGAGGAAAGTTGCTCTCTTTCTAAAGGAACATAGGTTACAAGATTGTTCCTCCCTTTATGGAGGATTATACAGACCCTTTTTTTAGAGTGTGGTTACCGCGCTTGACTGTCGCCCAGAAAGTGTAGGTTCGATTCCCAGTCAGCGGACTGTCTTTTTATTTATTCTTTCAACTTAGCCTTCTCCCAAGTTCGAGAACATTCTCGTCTGCTCAAGTTCCGAATGTCGCACCGAAAGTTCTACGCCGAATGATCCAGAAACCTACGAGGGTGCATAAGGGACTCCGCAAGGCGAGCGGAGTCAGTCTCGCTCCAGCGATCGATCCTGCTGTTTCGCCGACATCGATGCCTGCGACGCTACCTTACTTTTATTTTGTTTTGGGCGCAAGTTCGCCTCATTAAAGTTTTAGTTTCTTTAGTTATTCTTCGCCTCATCAGTTGTCATTCGTGACAATACTGTACCGCGATACGGCGCAAGCAAACCGCGAAGGCATATTTTTTGAATATGAAAAAGCAATAATAAAACACGCATATACATTAAAAATTCATTCTTGCTTGCAAGCACCTGAGAACTCTAAAACAATTCTGACAGATGAAGAGTAGTCATTTTCAATTCATAGATATAAACGGATTAAATTGAGCGGCTCTATGATAAAAAAATTCCGAGGACACCTAAGCACTTATTATGAGTTCTGAATGCAAAAGCATGAATGTCGTTCTTCCGCTCGCTTAGTTCGTCTGCGACGTACTGACGTGAACGGCCACGTTTCGCTACTGCCGAGGTAGGGGCCGACGGCCGAGTCTGCGCTTTTGTGAAGTAACCGCGCCGCGTTCAGCTCGGCCGTGCAGCCGCTCCGGAGTTTGCACGTATGGGCTCTGTGGCAGCCTGGCCCGCTGCAGAGCCCGCATTTCTTACCTCTTATCGTACATACATATATATATATATATATATATATATTAAAGTGAGCCTGGGGATGAAAGAAGACGACAACGATTAGAACTGGGGAGAGAAGAAAGAAGTAAGATAGAATAAACAAGACTGATAAGCTTCCCCAGTGTGGCAATAATTTGTAGACCCCTACAAATTTGGCGCAGCCGACAGGATCAGCAAAATGTGGGTAACCTTCAACGTAGATCCAAGCTCTACTAAAGAAATTGTATTTTTGAGTTACAGCGTTCAAGATGATGCCACGACAGATCTTCCTCGACATATCATAGTACACCAGAGTTGGTTGAGCTGGTCACACAGAGGGCAAAGAAGTCAACCACGGAACTTCTCAGCTCCATATCAGTCAAGGTAAACCTGCAACTGTCAGTTTTTGAAGAAATGGTACTACAGCCATGTCGTAGATTTTCGGAAGAGACTTCGGTATCTACCTCGAGCACGGCAATGATGCTACAAGCCCTGCAGCTACAGCAACAGCAGATAACCCAGCAAAATGAGCTGACGCAGGCCATCGTATCCTCCATGAAAGAAAAGGAGAAACCTAGATTTGAAGCCGTGAAGCCAGACATGTTTGACGGATATTCATCGAGTCCGGAGGGATGGATTGACTTCTAGGAGTATGCTTCAGAGAAGAATTTCTGGAACTCAGAGCAGGACCGCATCAAGAACATGCGCCTCTTTCTGACGGGCGTCGCAAAGAAGTGGTTTGAACTTCGCCTAGTGGACCACTCGGAAGAAAGCTGGAATGATTGGAAGGCAAGTTTTCTAACCAGTTTCAAGAGGAATCCCGTAGATAGATGGGATCAAGCTATCTTCTACAAGTACAAGACAGGTCTGATCCTCGAATATTTTTTTGAGAAGAGAAAGCTGCTTCAACTTGCCGAACCCCACCTGCCAGAGTCGGCATTATCATTGATACTTCATGGACTTCCACGTGAAATCCAAAAACAAGTACAAGCTCGAAATCTCAAATCCGTCGAAGACTTGCTTCAGAGCTTGCAAGACATCAACATCTCCAGCAACCCCATTGAAAGAAGTTTTCCACCTCGAGCTGTCGCGTCGATGACGCCAAACTCCAGCCGTGCCATAGATAGAAATCTTCAACATAACGCTGTAACGCAGCATAGAAAACCAAATGATGCGCGTCAGCAAAGGCGCCCGTGGGAACAGTCAAGTTACAACTCTAACCAGAACCAGGCGGTCCGCTTCACGGATGCCGAGGAGCAGTCGGGAGGTTCACGACAAGAAACAAAAAACGAATAAAGGAGGGTGGTCAGTCTCACCCGAAGATGCCAAACGAGACTGTGTACTTATCTTCGAGCCTCTTACATATCACCGTTGATATTGATGGTCGTAAGACGCGTGCCCTTCTTGATAGCGGCGCCTCAATATCGATCATCAACAAGACGAAAACAGACGTATTAAAGACCTACTTAGGAAAAACAATTCAAGTTCAAAGTTATGATGGCAGAAAGAACCTTTATGAGGAATGGACAAATGTCACCGTCAACTTCGAGGGTAAAAGTATTGAAGTTGTTGCTCTGGTGATTGGTGGAGTGGATTATGACTTCCTACTCTCACGGGCAGACATGAAACGGCTAAAAATGAACATCTACTGGGATGATAAAGTCACAGTCGAAAACACGGCTGACCGCAGATGTTTGGCCTGCAATCCTCTAGGTACTCAGCTGCAGCTTATTACTGCAGCTGAAGACATTCCTAAGTTATACCCTGAATTGTTCAGCATTGGCAGCTACCCTCCGGCTACCCCCGAATTCTCGGTGCCCTTCAACATCGGTGACAAGACAGTGGTGCGTAAAAAGCCCTATAACATGACCAGAGAGAAGAAGGTGTAGCTCAAGCAGGAGCTGCAAAACATGATAGATGCAGACATCATCAGGCCTTCAGTGTCTCCGTTTGCGTCACCTATCACTATCGCACCCAAAGAGGACGGGACCTTCAGGCTCTGCACAGACTACCGTGCTTTGAACAAGCAGACTGATCTAATCCCTTTCCCAATGCCACGAATTGAAGCCATCATAGATGAAACAGGAGGTTGCCGATGCTTTTCGCGGATTGACCTGTGCAAAGGATTTTGGCAGGTGCCCTTACAAGAAGAAACCAAGATGTACACAGCGTTTACAACACCCTTTGACCTGTACGAGTATAACCGCCTCCCATTTGGCTGGAAGAATTCCCCTGCGTGGTTTCAGAAGATGATGAACCAGGTCCTGAAATCATACCTGGGGAATTTTTGCAACGTGTACATCGACGACATCATTGTCTACTCAAAAACAGAGGAGGAACACCGGCACCACTTATCACAAGTGTTGGCAGCACTTAGCTCTGCAAAACTGAAGGTTAATTTCAAGAAGAGTGAGTTCTTCCAGACCCAGGTAGTTTTCCTCGGCAGAGTGTTTAACGGCTCTACAAAAAGCACAAAAGAAGAGTCTGTGGCAAGGATTTCCCAACTGGTTAAGCCGTATGACGTACACTCTCTCCGAGTGTTCCTCGGTCTGGCTGGGCACTTCAGAGCATTTATTAAAAACTACGCTCTGAAGACAAAATGCCTCACTAGGCTCACGCAGAAGGATGTGATCTTTGATTGGACGGAAGAGTGTGAGAGAGCGTACCGAGATATGGTTCAAGCTATCTCCTCGGACCCTATCCTATCATTACCAGATTTCACACTCCAATTCGAACTAAACACGGACGCCTCTCATTATGGGACAGGAGCCGTGCTTTATCAACGAGACGCAAAGCAGCCCGCTTACAAGCAGCTTCGGGTTGTGGGCTACCACAGCTATACGTTCAACAAATCAGAGTTGAATTACACGACCACAGAAAAAGAGGCAATGGCAGTTCTGAAGGCTGTCCATTATTTTCGGTCGTACCTGGAAGGGGCTCCGTTTAAGTTGTTCACAGACCACCAAGCCCTGACTCACCTTCTTAAAATGACACAGCCAAAAGGCCGACTTGCGAGGTGGGTCAATGAGCTCCAGCAGTTCCAGTTTGACATTATACACCGCCCTGGTCTACTGCTGACGGACGCCGATGCTCTTTCACGCCTTCTTATTCCTCTAAGTGGCGGAAGTCAGGGAACTGTAAACCGAGCAAAGCTGTGGGAGGGAACCGAACATATATTCGTTGAAGAGGGAAAGTTCCAAGTACCTCCTTCAATGATTCCTACAGTTCTACAAGAGTATCATGATAGCCCAGACTCCGGTGGACACGATGGCTTTTGGCGAACCTACAAAAAACTCACCAAGAGATTCACCTGGCCAAACATGAAGCAGGACACAAGCAAATACATTCAGTCTTGTCACGAATGTCAACTTCACAAGGCAAAGTTCAAGCAAGCTACTGACGTAATGACAATTCCGGAGTACTCCAAGGAACCATTTGGGGTTGTCCACTTGGACTTCGCAGAGTTTAAAAAGAAAAGCGAAGGAGTAAAACAGACGCAAGCGTTTCTTATTTGTATTGATGAATGCACTAGAATGGTAGCCACTCGAGCTGGAAGAAAAGATGCGAACAGCGTCATAGCTTTGCTCAACCGAGAAATGTTCAAGAACGTCAAGGTAATAAAATCCGATAATGGACCAGCCTTCAGAAGCAAGAAGCTCAAACACTGGGCAAGACAGCGAGGTATTTCACTGAAGTTTTCTGCACCGTATCATCCTGCAGCCAACGGCCTTGCGGAACGAGCAATTTGGGATATTAAGCAATACATGAAAATGTGCCCAGATTTTACAGGAGGCTGGAAGTGCTGTCTCGAAGCAGCTGTGTCTCACCACAACAGATCGTACACGAAGGGCCTGCGATGTAGCCCGATCTTTGCGGCCACTGGGAAAGTTCCCTTTCTATCGGCCGATCATAAGCTGGGGTTAACAGAGAAATTACGACTCACAGAAATACCCAAAACAGACGCCGCAAAACAAAAGTACAGGGGCACCATGAAACAAAACTTTGATAAAAGACACAACGCCGCAATACCAAACCTAAAGGTTGATGACCTTGTTCTCGTCAGAAAAGGAATCCCGGGGTCAAGCGCCAGTTTTTCGGGGCCTTACCGCGTTGTGAAAACGGCAGCCCAGCAGGGCATATTGAAGACGGTTTGGTACTTGGGCCCTAACGAGACGACGGAGACTGCCTCAATAGGAAATGTTTTTCAGTATTATCCCAGGAGGGATAACTTCTGAAGCACGGGAAGTGAAGTGAGCCTGGGGATGAAAGAAGACGACAACGATTAGAACTGGGGAGAGAAGAAAGAAGTAAGATAGAATAAACAAGTCTGATAAGCTTCCCCAGTGTGGCAATAATTTGTAGACCCCTACATATATATATATTTATTTATTCATTTATTTATATCTATATATATATCTATATATATATATAATGTATGTGGATGTGCACATCAGGATACATGCTTCATACAATAACACCGCACCTTTAAACCTCTTACCGGCGGCCACGCCACTGAGTGCGCTCCGCCACCATGGAGAGGCCTTCCCTGGTGGCGTTCCTTAGAACTGCGCCGCGCGAGAGCCAATGGTAGCCACGTTTCTTGAAACTATGACGCGCGCCAGCCAATGGGAGCCTACCCATCAGATCGCTGCTACAGACGACAGGCTTCGCTCCATTGGGACAGCTGGGAATTTAGTTGCCATATGGCGCGGCTTCAAAAGCTGAAGACGTCGGTTCGATCCATGGGACTGTTAATGCTTTGGCATTACAAATGGATGGCGTTGGGATTAAATTAAGGATAACTTGGTTCAAATTAATTCGCGCCTGATTAAATCAATGACCACTTGGATTAATTTTGAGTACAGCTTAATTGAACTTAGGGTCGCTCGGATTAAAAAAAGTTAGCACTTTGGGATTATTATGAGCGGTAAAACCTAGAAACGAATTTCCGTTCCACTATCAATAACGAAAGTACGTCCAGGAAGACATTCCTTCACGCGCTTCAGAGCAAGACAAAACATAGCAAATAGTCCTTTGAAATTGTTATTAAAAATAATGTGTTAGTATTTAGAGGTGTTCCGCTTAGATAAATGCTCATGTTTGCTAGAGGGCAAATTACGTCAATGGGACTTGTCAAACATAGGTGCATTATTGTTGGCGACATAATTGGGTAAATGCGAGTAAACACAATCGCTAACTCGCATTCATGCAACGCACGAAGGTCAGTGCACCATGTTAGGTCCGAACATCTTGTGTACATCTTTAATCGATTGTCTTTTTGAATGTATATGTATGTTTTCTCTCCACTCCTGCGATGACCTCATCGAGGTCGCAGTATTTTGAAATAAATAATAAATAAACGATCATTGCACCTTAAATAAGTTGGCCAGTTTCGTCGGAGTTTGGTGAACACTTTCAGCCGTGCTAGACTGAGTCTCGCCGATCCCCAAAGAAAGCGAAGTATCAGCTGTCTTCCTGGCGAGCCTTCCGTTTGCCTTCGGGGACTGAACATACATATGCACCCTGCCCGAGGAGGAATGGGAGCTTTTGTTCGCTCACGCCCGTTGTTTAGTCCCAGTCGAATGCAGTTAGTTCCCAGCTTCTGCGCCCGGTACCTACATCGAATCGGATTATCCTTTTGGGGACACGGTGGGAGTTCAAAGGACCAAACGCTGCCGTTAGTCCTTTGACATAATCTTTTTCTTTTCTTTTTTTCTTAAGTGTATACTGCAAATGCATGGCACAGAGCTACATTAGACAAATTTAGCCTAATTTGATCTCGCAGATAACATACACAATTATAACTAAACCACATGGATGCCAATTAAAACTGTATGACTAAATTTGATCTAGATATTGCTATTTTTTCCCATTCCTGATATTTCTTGCAGGGGTATGATAATTGTCTATATCTGCAAGTGCATAAGGTGTATCCCTGCTTAGATTAGACATTTCAAACATGATCTTCTGCCAAATTAAAGCTGACGACCAACTTCCATCAATCTACTAAAGGGAATAAAGTACTATCCGTATACTAAATTAAGGTTAGACAATATTTGTTAGAAACTACAAGCAAGATTCGTTGCAAGATCAGCATAACACTGAGGCCAAGATGGAGTTCCCTCCACCGGTCCTTTTTGAAACATAATTTCTCTCCACCTCCTTTTAAGGTGCCAACTTAGAGCTCTGATGAGAATGCAATATGCACGAGACTACATTGTTTGAAGCGTACGTTTTATTACAAGTTTGCAACATACATTGCTGAAGCTGTCTTAAATATATGTCTTTATTTAACCCCTGGCACTTCAATGGCTCCGGATGAAGACACACACATTGGACAAGAGACAGTTCGCAAAAGCCATTTCTGCTCTGCGCCTGACGACGCGTAGGATGGCCTCTCCAAAAGCGATAGCCCAGACATGGATGGCGGCCCTTCCAAGGGGCGCTCAGCAGAATTAAATACAAAACTGTACAGCGCAATACCAAAATATGTACAAAAGGACTTCACACTTGACTTTCGCTTCGCGACCACGTCACACACCGTTTCCTGGAGGACGCGTCGTGACTAAATACCAAGTTTGGCACGTATAAGGATGCATAAGTGGCTGTAGCAGGTACGTGAACGCTTCCTTCGAGGACCATTTTTCTCTTCTTGCATGGCGTATGTATGGCAATGGTTGGGTTTAAAGCAGCACAAAGCCGCTCGTTCTAAGAACGCTAATCTCTAAAAGTACAAAGCTGCCAACAACGTTGCATCGTTGGCACGAAAATGTTCGGCTTAGAGTGGCGGAACTATCTCTAAACAAAGTGACACAAAAGTCACACGAGGAGCCTGAAATTTTAGGCAATGTTTTAACCTCACATTCGGAAGCTTCATTTTATGAAGGCGACCGCAAGAGGAGGTTTGTTTTCTCGTCAGTCAGACCCATTTATGCATATTTTTTGTTGCTGCCTTTTGGCTTACAATAGCTAGTTTGCAATCTGTCCGATGACAGAAAACATATAAAGACGTGGATTGACCCAGAGTTCATTTTTGGCTGTCAAATGTACAAAATATAATCCCTGGACTACTCTCGTGCTCGGCGACTTTTGTCCCACTTTCTGTCATGTCTAAAAGAGACGTTTACATTTGGCACGTCGTTATCAAAAGGGAAGGGAAGTCATCGATGGGCTTGCTTTGCTGGCTGACATTAACGGCTCTGCCAGGCAAATATGTAGAAAATGTTCCCGCCTTGATCTGCCGCTTGCTTTTCCTCTTCCTTTTACAACGACCAAACAATTCATTGTTTATCTATCGAAGTGTCAAACTTCGCACGTGTAGATAGTGCTATATATCTACGCATAAGGGACAATTTTTTAAGTGTGCCTCAAAGACTTCGCACATTTGAAGAGGGAATACAACAGCCGGTGTCAACACCACCACACTAGGCAAACCATAGCGAGTCAATCAACCGGCGATTGATTAATTAAGTAATGCAATTCATCATTGGTTGCTTTCACACAAACATTTACGGACTTAGAGGGAAGTTTCAACCAGGTCGACCGTTTTCGAGTGCAAGAAGTCTGCACACTGCGAGGCATGGAAGAAAAGACGCGTCAGTGCGTGCACATAACAGACGTCCTCCAGACAATGAGGTTTCGCTCTTGTAAGTGTATCTACAGATATATGTATACAGTTCTTCTTTGCATATTTGACGCAATAAATAACGCTACTAAGCGCGACAGCGGTGCACCAGGTAGCGGGCGAGTAGTAGCGTATATAATATATATATATACTTTGTCATGATTGTCGCTCTACGTAGCGTCAAAAAGCATTTTGTTTTTTGGCTGCGCGTTGTGCGTGTAAATGCATCTGCTCTGGCTTTGGCGCGACAAGATTCGTTGTGGACGAAACTACATGGGCGGCTCCACCGTCCGCCCACTTCCAAAAGTGGCACTTTGTCAAAAAGAGAAACTTGGATGGCACAGGGAAGGCTACGCGGCTGAGGCTGCCGGTCTCTTGCGAAGCACTAAAAATACGTCAGTAGAATATTTTTTTTTTTTTGCGACACACGCATAATATTTGTCGTTGTGTTCCTTAAGATTAACTCGGCTGCACAGAAAAGAGATAAGCACAACTTTTCAATAAAAAAGAAAAGAAGGGCTTTTTTTTTTTTTACTAAGTATGGTACGTTTGCATAATTATAGACAGGATATAATTGGAGTTGTGTACTTTAAAGTACGTGGTGGCTGGCATACATTTGATTTAGCAACAGGGCAAGCGAAATATAATGAGCCCCCTTGGGCAGATTGAAGTGGACACAAAGTCGACTGACTACCTTTCAGGGTCACATGCAGCTAGATTAAAACTAAAGCACATTCGTAAGGCCGCAGGACTCTGCACTGATTTTCTATTATCTTATAGTACCACACGAGAGCGAAGCACCCTTGACTGAATCCAAAGGAACGAACTTGCTGGCCGGTAGGGCTGTGTGGGAACAGAGCCTAGACGAATTAAGCAAGAAGTAGAATTGTAAATACAACGGATAATTAAGCTTTTTCACTATTAAATGTTTGAAAAGAGAACGAGGAATAAGGGGGGAAAACGTACTTGAAGCAAAGCTTGTGCAGAATTGATCCAAAGGAACACAAGGAAAGGTGATCTGCGTGCGTAGTAGTGCCGGTATACTCTCACTCACTTCTACAGCAAAATGCGTGGCATGTAAGAGATCGGCACATATTCTGAATCTAGCCTCTCAAATGCGAGTGAAACAGCGTCATTCTAAACGTGCACCTGGTGGTTTCTTTTTTCTTTTCTTTTTTTTTTTTAAGAAAAGCTCAGAGGGAAGGCATGGATTCTTGAGAAGGCTTTGAAATGGACGAGCAGCTTTAGACTCTAAAATGCTGCGTGGTTCTACACACATGACTTCTAAGATTTTGCAACAAGACATTCTGACCCACAATGACAGTTGCTTCAAGGGTGAATAATATTGGCATAAAGTGTCAGACGACGGAAACAATAACAACAACCACAACAAAAAATCCCAGCAAATTTGAATGAAAGTGCAATCGGGAAAAAGAAGAGTGCCATGGGAATAAACTCAGAGAATGGACATCTGATAAGTGAGAAAATAATGAACAGCGCGAAAACCTCATAAAAATTGAAAAACGCATACACTTTACAAGCCTTCGATCCAGACGCCCATTCAGGAGATTTTGCATGTTTGGAATGGTAAAATGTTTTAGGTTCTATTTTTTTGCCCGTCTCAGACACATTTTAGGCTTGTGGCCAATATCTCGCGATAAAAAGTCCTCAGCTTCAAATTTTATTTCAGGAGTATTTTATGAATAAATTTAGGGCATTAATATATCTCGTTCAGATTAACATGATGTAAAACTGTTGTGGTAGATTTGCAAATATTTTTGAGCTGCTCAGTAAAATTGAATGGAGGAGCAAATCTACGGGAAGTATTCAAACTCTGGAATGTTCCATTCCCTCACCAATACGCCCACTATAGTGGTCGAAACTGTGATTTGACAACACTTGAGGCGCTTCCGTTACTCAAAAGAAAAGCAAAAATAAATGATGGATCCCACAAACCCTAAAAAAACATTTTCTTTAAGCTTTCCCCGCCTGACCGCATTTGGACCATTGCAAGCGCTGCGCGAACTTCGGCTTTGGCACTTCTCAAAAATGCAGCATTGTCCTGGAAGCCCTTCCTCTATGGCTGGAAGCATCGACGGGCGGCGGGCACTCAGACTAGCACAACACTCTTGTCCGTCTTGACTGGCCACAAGGCCCGGAGACAAGACACGAGGCTTTTTGTCGACGCCTTGCGAGGTTCGTGCATGCCGTGGACTAGATGGCTGCCTTGGGACGGAGGGTCAGCGTCGCGGCGGAGTAGCCTGGAAGCCAGCAGAACGAGCAGAACCAGGACGAAGCCTCCCGTGATGGGCACCGCGATGACAGCCGCCCTGAACCATAGCAGCCGCGTCAAGGAGCCGGCTGCTATGATGGGCTCTCCGAAGTCGCGGCCACTGTGGCTACCTGAAGAAACCAAAAGCGGATAAATTAGTCCAGAGAAGGTCAACGAAATCCCCCGCCACGGCAGGGGGGGAAATTCAAAAGAACCTAACGCCAAACAGTATTCATCTCTAAAGGCAGCCTGTCATCACATTGGGCTCTGCCTAATTGTACACCGAGACAAACATTTCGCAAAGTTCGCATTATATAAATGTGAATAGTAAAAAAACCAATGCTTAAAACTTAAAAAAAAGTGGACTATTGTCTCAAACATATGAACAAAAGCCGGGCGTGGCCAGTCCAATGCATCTAAAACATAAAAAAAACGCAGATTTTTTATTTTTTTTTTACAGCAAAATTGAGTTAAGCATTGCCAAACGCTTATTCTCCTTCCAAATGTTGCGCTGGAGTCAGAATTTGATCGAAAAGTTTGTCAAAGTTTCAACACTAATCCTTATCTTATCCAAAGTTATACGTGATTTTCTAAAACTTTAAATGGGAAAATGGGTCCCATTTTTACCTGTTTTCTGTAACTGGCGCCATTGGCGGCGTGCGCGAACTACAGGGGGCGCTTCTCCAGCTATCATCATCATCGTTTGTGACGTCACGGTTAAGACAAACCAACGTTATTAGATTAGCTTAATTGCGGAACTGCTCATAGACGCTGCATGCACGAGCAGTACCCCCCCCCCCCCCCCCCTCCTCACTCACCACAACCCACCTCCCGTCGTGCGATGCGCCGGAAGGCTGCTTAAGTAACTGTAGTAACTGCAGTGTATTCTATGGGATACGTACATTTCGTCTCGAAGCGCGTCGTCTAGATGGCGTTCCACCATATTCTATAGAACACACAGTTCGTAAACGAAAATCTAGATGGCGCTTCGAACGACGGGAGGCGGACTGAAGTGAGAGAGGGGGTACCCCCTTCCGCGGGAGTTCCACAACTCAGGTAATCTAGCAACGTTGGAACAAACTGCGACCGACCGCGCAGACGCGTAGATCTTGGATCCCTCGGCTCGTCAGCTCGCTTCAGGCGATGTTTGGGTAACGCGCGGCTAAGCCTGTTTCACGCGTTGTGTTTATTTGGTAAAGTGATATTTGTAGTAGGGCATTTTACCAAAGATTGAAACCATGGCACGTGCAGTCGTTCTAGCGAACGCTTTTGGTGTTGAGGTGTCGAAGCGCTCGGATGGTGGTGTGCTGTTCTCTACCCCAGTACAAAAAGCTGGATGATCAGAATAGTATATCCAGCGCTTTACCTCACTACAACATCTACCACGGCGAATTTGGCGTATAAGTTAATATGATTCAGGTGAAATCAAACTGAAAAAGGTATGTATCATCAAACTTAAAATGGGAAAGCGAAATCGGGGAACCTCTCGGGTGTGTAGTAAACACTTCAGTAAAGCGACTCCGTGTATCCTGGTGGTTCCAATGTTTTCATTATTTTTGAATTTTGTAAACCAGTAAACCAACATTCCCTAAAAATAACTTACAACAAGAAGCGGTGACTGACTTCCGGAGTCGTTTCAATTAAATTCCTGATTATTCACCTGGTCGACGGGAAACGTGCGAGGCCCCCTCGGGATCGATGTCATAGATCTAGTAAGTCGGTGACACCTCGGCGTCCACAAAAAATGATGTATACTCCTGCTATGAATTACTACCGTGTGTATGATTAATTTTCCGGACACAAATGCGCATAATGCGCGATGCGCTTCTCCAGCGCGATATCTTAAATTTCTCAACAATTCTTAGTAAAATTTGGACAGAACAAATTAATCAATCGCCTGCACTTGCCGGGCCGTGTACGGCAATTTAGGAATTTATGAAAATTTCTGATTTTCTTTCGAGCAGAAATAGCGATGGGACAAACTCTTTGCCGCGTATTTGACGCAGGAGGAGCCAAGAGTCAATTGTGTAGGGATTGTGGCCACGAGGGGGCCCGACATTGGACCGCGATTCTACCCGCGATGGCCTAGTGAGAAGAAGACAAGGATTGCACGGAGCAGAGCTCGGGCAGCGAGCTCGCGGATGGTCGGCGACAGAATGGTATAGTCGGATGCAACCTAAGAACAATCTTTTAGCTCCACCCACAAGCGCATTGCGCCCGTCTGAAGTGCCTCCGCCGTCGAGAAAGTAGTTCGCTAGCAACGTTGCTTTTTCTTCCTCCAGGAAGCGTGTCTTAAACTACTACAATATTTATTTAATTCATTCAGGACATTTTCATAAGTTAGAATACGTTTTTGTCAACGAAATAGCTGTTTAGTAAAGAAAGAAAGTCATGTCCAATGTACGGTCTTCCCAATTCATTTTCTGTCCAAGATACTGTCTAACATACCGTCTAACATACCTCTCAGCAGTGCTAAGCCTCGCGCCCGCTTCGAAACTTTCGTTGGCGATAGCGTCGCTGGATTCTCACGTTGTCGCGCAGAAACTGCTGCAAACGCAAGCCGATACCATTAAGATTTCGTGGCGTAACCTCGGGCACGTAAAACACGGTGCAAAAAAGCAGAATAATTGTCACGAGAAACTAGCGTCGCGTTGCTAAGGCCAGCAGCCATATTGATTTTTTTTTTTTATTTATTTATTTTTTTTTTTTTCAAAAGGATCGCGATTGGTCCACGGAATCGCGACGTCATGAAAACGATTGGCTGGCGTTTCTCGGCGTAGGATTACATTTTCCTCTGAGAGGCATTTCCGGTTTTTTCTTAGCTTGCAACCGACTATAGTGGACAAAACGCTGCCTCCAGATCGTCTAACTGTGAGACAGTAGATCCTTCGTACCTAGCGTTGTGTGATCTCCTTCAAGGCGGTGGGGGCGGGGCCTGATCGGCTGGTAGCTAAGCTGGGCACCCACAATTGCTGACGAGTATTTGCTCGTCCACAACTGTCGAATCACACTTGGATAGAAGCATCGGCATCGGCCAACTCAATGTAGCTAAAAAAGGTGTGCGGGGCTTTGCTGCGCAACTCTGCGCGCTTGAACATCTAAAGACAGAACGTCATTTACTCTGGTGAATTCAAAACCTTTTTCTACAACAGCCTCCAGAATTTCGAAAAAAAAAAAAACAAAAAAATAAAACAGAAAGGCTGTGAATAGCCCTGAAGCACGCCGCGCAAGCTGGAATGTGAAACAGCAGGCTTGTTCATGAACATGATAAAGCTTTTTAACATAAAAAGCCACTTCGAGGCGCTGTTTTTCATTAGAAAAAGCACTCACAAAAACGTTATACACGTTTATTTAATAAATTAACCGTTTTTAATCGACATAGATGTCAACTAACACAGCAACTCCGTGCTTTGACATAGCGCGTCGTCTGCCAGCATCCTACCAGCTCCGTCACAGGAGGGTGCCCGGGCGGTGGCGCCACCACGCCATCACACCACCAATAGAGCTTCATGCATTCGAGAGCTACGTCGGTCGCCATTTTCCCAATAAAATTTTCAGCAAATTACTAATAACTTTTGAATAAGACAACGGTTAGAGCTGAAATTTTGGCATCTGGTCCAGACCTCCAGCGCTACCTTTGGCCAGATAATAAGCGTTCGGGGATGCGTAGTTTATTTTTGCGGTGAAAACAAAACAAAACAAAGAACATGTAAAGTTTTTTTTTTTTTTTCGGAATTTCCTGCTGCTATCAACAGCCACTGAAATTGGGAATTAGCAGATTAAAATACCAAATAATAAACTACAAAGCAAGAAGCATGAAGAGGTCACGCCGTGTGTTTCTCGAGCTCTAATACCCATGTCCCATTAGAGCGACATACAGAAACAAAAGAAAAAGACAAGCCTCAAACCAGAGTCTTTCGCGATTTGAGACGCTTTGTAGAGTAACGGAGGCTATGCTCAAAATGAAAAAAACCAGCTGAACTAAGGAAAAGGTAGAGATAGAAAGAAAGACACCCGATCGCTGGACTACCAAGACACCCGATCGCTGGACTACCAACTGTTTTTAAAAAAACAGTTGGTAGTCCAGCGATCGGGTGTCTTTCTTTCTATCTCTACCTTTTCCTTAGTTCAGCTGGTTTTTTTCATAATGAGTAACCAACTAGCTCAGATTACACCAATCGTTGCTATGCTCAAACACGAGCATCATGCACGCGAGGGTATCTTTGGCAGGCTTGCAATCGCTCGTGCTTACTTCGCGAGCACTGAACGACTAAACGCCTGCCAAAGCTACCATCACGAGCATGCTGCATGGGTTTGAGGCTTGTCGCTGTCTTAAGTCTCTGTCTTTAGTCTCTGTCTGTCGTTCTAGTAGGACGCGGGCATAAGAGACCATAATAGGTCTTTGGTGTTCTTTCGAGCAGCCAGTGCTGGAAGCGACTGGCTAATTTGCTGCGGAATGCGCCAACTGAACTCTCTGACGTCACGGCACTGCGGTGGCGCTGTTGTCGGCACTGCGCATGCGCAAACGCTACACTTTATGGGAATCTGGTTTCTTTGCAAGCGCTGTGTCCACGCCCGGTGCGGGCAAACGCTGATATGTATGTAAACATTAGGCTCGTCAATTTGCCTGGCACCTCCTGCACCGGTGCAGGAAAGTTTAGGGCGGTGTACTTCCGGTCGTTTCTCATTACACGTACCGGAAGTACACTGTCCCAAAAACTTCTACGCCGGTGCAAGAGGGGTGCGGTTAAATCGAACGAGCCTCTTGTATTAGTCTATGTAGACCTTTCCAGCGGTTATCGCCCCGGGCGAAAAATGCAGTGACAGGACCATGGACGTATTGCGCGGCGTCTCGTATTTCGTGGAAGGCAGCTATACTGCGCACAGTCAAAACGCCTTTCAGAGCCCAGAAGAGAAAGTCGATTATTGGAAAGGTCTATGGTCACCGATAGGTGAAGAATCGCGGGCCGGGGCCTTAAACGATCACGCTTTTCGCTTTGTCATTTGTTAATCAGCTGGGAGACTCGTCGCCCCTGTGAGGCGGACCAAGTTCTAGGCTGTATAAACACACACACAACCCAATTTTTTTTCGACGCTCTTACCGGCTAAAGGGCCGCCCACACTAGCGAGAAAACGCGCGTGGCACGCCGATCGCGGCAAGTAACAAAATGTCGCCGAAGCACAGTCAGCGCCATGAGCGCGTGCAGAGACACGCCCTTTATCTTCCCGCTTAACCGATTTATCGCCGCGCCGGGCGCGTTTTCTCGCTAGTGAGGGCGGCCCTTTAGGTCTCAAAGTCTGTGCGTCAATGATAGAATGCTCGGGACTCTGAATGCCCTGCGTTTGTCAAGCCACGGCCACTCGATCCCCCCTGTTGGTGCGGCCTGCCGATGTCTTTCCGAAAACAAAAGAGCGCGCGTGAGAGGAGAACTTCTCCCATTTTCCGTGGGGGCGCTGCACATCGGTGAGCGGTCTTGTGAGCTGAAAGCTATACTGTTTCACCTCATGTTGTACCGCAGGAAAGGCTGTAAGCGCGAGCTACTAGCTCTGGGGCAGATCTCGGCGGCACAAGCTCTCGTGCGGTAAGGGCAGCTGTCAACGCTATGAGCTCGCGCTTCCAGCCTTCGCTGCGGTACAACATAAGGTGAAACGGAGTATAGAGAAGGCGCCCAACATCTTGCTCCGCTACCCAGATAAAATAGGGGGTTTTCGTAGATGGTTCTCGCCGTCCCGCGAGGCCCTCCGCAACCTGCTACGATAGCGGGAACTCCACAGTGAAGGCTATCGGCGCGCAGGCGCAGTAGCAACTTCTTCGCTGCGGAACGCTTAGCGGAGGGGGCAGCGCGGTCTAATATCAGCCTGTCATTAGAGTGTTTTAGTAGATCGTTCAGTCACTCCCGCTGTGCTATCCGCTAGCCGCTACGACCTCCGCTATATGTAACGTAGCGGAACTACCATTTTAAGTTTTAGTAGAACGTTCGCAACCCGCTACGGATTACAACGTTACGAGAGCTAACGCAACGCCACTAGCGGCTCTTTCGGACACTAGGGCTCGCGTAAAACAGATTTGTAAAGCAATCCTTCGCAATTGTTTTATTAACGTCGTTATCTTAATAAAATATTGTTTTTTTTTATTGAATCACGTGCTAATCGTTGCTTCTTTTGTAAGTAGGTGACTATTATGTTTGTAATTGAATACAAGCTGTCCAAGCCAATCCGATATGAGTCAAGTGCCAAAGCCACCGAAAAAAATCTTCAAAAATAAAGGACAACCACTGTAGCTCATCTGTTGCGTCGTTGTTCACCGAAAATGAAGCGCCACAGAAATCCCTCATATCCGCCTGCTCGCTCCGCTTCCTTAGTCGGTTTTGTCTTCACGCCAAAGCGGCCGAGCAGGGGGCTGCACCTTTCGCTCACAGCACCAAAAACTGCGAAGCTTTTTCTTTTTTTTTCTCTTTTCCGTGGCCGCGTTTAGTATATCCGCCATGAATCGCTACCTGTTGCAGTCGTGGAACGGCTTTGTCGCGGGTACTTCTCGCAGCAGCAAGGTATAATCCACCCCTTAGAACCACGATCGCGAAACGCACAGATCAACGTTACTAAAACACTCAGTTGGGAAACTCGCCGTCGAAACCTGGGCCTCTGGCGTCCACCGAGACCGAGCTAAATGCGACAACAGCGCCACTCTTTATCGTTTGTCTGTACTGTGGTGACCTTGAGCTTTTTGAAAGCCTGTTTTTGCGTAAAAACAAACGGAAAAGACTCTTTTTGTATGAAATTTATTAGAGTTTGGTACCAAATGATGGGCGCGTGATGTTTTTAAAATCTTTAGTTCGCAAGGTTTTGCGGAACAATTAATATTGTTTTTATACAACCATGCCTCAGCGGGCCTTTCAGGTAGCACGTCCTGACCTAGGTGCATTTTAACGTCGGTAGTCAAACGCGGCGCGTCCGCCGGGGAGACGGGGGTGGCACCCCTGTAACCCCTACCGCTGTATCTGTTCTTAGAGCCAAAATAGAAGTCACGTGCAGTTCCTCGAGAGGCCGCTGCGGGAGAAATGGTGGCGTTGTGTTCGTCATTAGCTCGGTGCTCGGAGACAGATTGGGGCCACTTTTTCAAAGCTGTCTCTATGGGAGTTTCCCAACTGAGTGTTTTAGTAACGTTGGCACAGATCGAGTAGACGCGGCGTGGCGGCGATCTTGAACAGCGTCCCTCGCTGGGTCTCCCTTATCTCGCCAAGACTCGTTCTCGCGAGAGCCACGCTAGCTCGCCGCGCTACGCCCCTCGCTATTTTGGCCCACTAGCGCGCCTCCGCTAGCCTCCGCAGCTCCGCAATGTTTCCGCTAGCAGCGCGCATGCGCAGCAGCGTCGTCGCTCTAGCGTATAGCGTAGCGGGAGAGCCAAAACGATCTACTAAAACTCTTTATTAGGGAGTTTTCGTAGACCGCGCTGCCTCCTCCGCTAAGCGTTCCGCAACGAAGAAGTTGATACTGCGCCTGCGCGCCGATAGCCTTGACTATGGAGTTCCCGCTATCGTAGCGGGTTGCGGAGGGCCTTGCCGGACGGCGAAAACGATCTACGAAAACTCCCTATTGGCTTCGCCGATACCGAGGCGCTGCCGCGGTTGCAGAAGGCAGCAAAACTCGCTTTCCTCCCACCTATGCACCGCTGTGCTCGGCGAAAATATCGTAGTGTCACTCTGCGCTTGCGTGTGTGGTTTGTGTTGGCATTTTGGAAGCTGCCGGAAATGTAAATACGAGTTCTAGTTCTGAGTGCCAGATGGCGATTAAATGTGCCAACTCCACTCTTGAAACAGGAAATCCTGCAGTTGATGAAGTACAATAAAGTCTCTTCTGAACTTGAGTTCACACCGCTGACTTACATGGCTGGCTACTTGGCCTTCGTTTGCGAACAAAAGGTGACCATTTTTATTTGTAGAAATTGTCGTAATTTCAAAGTAATCAGCTGAAAAATTCAACCTAGCAAAGCAATAAGAATTTCTCAGTGAAAGCAAGGAAGGCTAATGTGTAGAACCCGCTAAACTTTGCAGGTGACGTGTCCTAAATGCAAGCGCAACTTAAGGGAAATGCATCACATGATGGAGCATATCAGTCCATGTTTAGCCTTGACCAAGGAGGACTCAGCTATCCACGACCTGAAGCTGTCTGGCTGCGCAAGCTCGTCTGCACCTTTGTAGAGAGGGCTCTACAGTCGGCAGAGATTCGTGGTTGTGGAAGGATTTGCAAGGTCCTCTCGAGCGCTGTGGTTCCATACCTTATGGATTCCCCGCTGATGTGGTGTGTTAACTGCCGAGACCCCTATCACAGCGAAGAGCTCTGCGAGCTCTTTTTTAGAAAACTCCTCAGACATTTTTGGAAAACTGGGCTGGTGACCTAAACAGCCCACTAGAGAATATATTGAGGCTTTCGCGAAAGCCTTTTTCCCAAAAGGTACTCCGCTTGTGAACTAAATGACTCCCTTGGTCTGTTTTTTGTGAACAATGAAGTTTATAATGCTGAAGTTATAAACGCGGAATCCGACTTTATATTGTCCTTCACAGATGAATAAATGGCACAGCTCGCGCGTGCTCGAGCGTCGGTTAAAACCGGAAATCACACGGCCTAGCTATATCCAACTATAATTCCTATATTAAAGTGGTAATAGAAACGGGGCAACACTTATGGGAAGAAGAAAACGACAATTCGCTCATACTGCCAGCAGAATGCAGCTTTAACGCGCAGCCTGCAGCTGAGTGAGCTTTTCGCAGAAAGAATCATGTGCTTTTATTCTGCACAGATTTGTCACATCATTCATGCAATCTGGCACTCGTTTCAAACGAGACTTGCGGCTTCACGAAAAAAAAAAATGTAAATAGCCACACTGGGCCGGGCCGGGCGTACTGCTCCTCATTATAGTTCGTCTTACCCACGGTGGAAGTGTGGTCTTACCTTAGCATGGACTAACCGCGAACGCTGTGCTAGCGCGAGCGGCTAGCCTTTACTGCCTTGACTGGAGCACTCGCTGCACGAGCACTCATGCAGCCGCCGTGGCTTCCTTCGAAGCAACTATCTCGCGCTTTTAGCACGCGCGGCTAACAAGTACATACTGACGTGAAAGGAAGTATAGAGCTCCTCGATGTGCTTCCCTGAAAGGAACTCTACCTCTCACGCCTCTCACCGATAACGAGCGCCACGGCTGGCGCTGCGGGGTAAAGTAGAACTATCCCTCTCACTGGCGGAGTGAGGCATACGGCAGGCCGCTCCCAAGGGGAGTCCGAATCGAGTGGCCGTGCTCAAGCTGTCCCCGACTATGCGGAGCGCAAGTTCGTCTGCTTCTCGAGCAGGGCTGGCGGTGCAGGAGTGGAACGCATGAAATGTAATTGGGAACAGCCACGGGAGCAGCTGAAACTGCTGTTTTGGACCAGGTTGGGAGCAGCTAAAACTACATTCTGGAGCAGGCTAGGAGCAGCTCAGATAAATTTTCGTTGCACTTCAGCTTGTGTCTTAGATAAGCACGGGAGCAATTCCAATGGCACTTAGCAGCACAGATGAACATAAGTGGTCAGGGACCTAGGTAGATGGGATAACAGTGTAACAGATGAGAAAACTTGAAACTTTGTGAGCCTTAATGAGAACCAAAAAGCAAGGACCATATGTTTTTGCAGATAGTGTCCTTGATATTTTCTCAACGGCTTTTCGCTACTCAAAATGCAAACCAGCTCTGCTTTTCCACAACCCACACGTGCTCGACATAGTTATTATATGTGCGAACCACGTGACGTGCGTAGGCAACGGACGCGCAGTTGCGCGGAGGAACAGGGCAAGAAGTTTCAAGTTTATCCTATTGTGCAACTCAATATCGAGGCAGCAGACTACGAGTAAAGGAGTTATCATATTCTAAACGATAACCAGGAGCATGGTTAAAGTACGCCAAGCAGATCTACTGCTCGCGTGAGAGCTGCTGGCCGGCAAGGTTTCGGATCGGACCGCGTTTCAGTTCTATCAAATCAAGATATCTTGCAGGATTGCAGTTCCAACTTCTAACGATGAAGTACTAAAAGGAACCGTTTGCTCATTTGTTTACAACTGGCTGACGTCCGGATCCCGGGCCGCAGAGCCTCAGGCAATCTCACGCTAGACGACTCGACCTGACCTCGGCCGACTTGTTAACCGCTGATGGTTGAGGAATAAGAATCCAGTCGCAAGTGGTGTAGCGCTTAGAATCCGACCCCGAGTTTTTTCGCGCGCTTCCGACTCGAAGTACACAGAGAGAATAAAGAGAACAAAGGATTGAAAGGCCGAAAAAGCTAAACGCGCTCATTGTTGCCAATCGAGTCGATAGAAATCCAAACCAAGACAGAATACAATTTTTTGGCGCACGTTTTGCGATTTAGTGCATAATGGCGCGAGGTATTGGCTTCGGCACAGTTTCCGCAACAAGGCGCAGGATGGCAAAGACTTACAAGGGTCCGGTGCCGGACCCTTGTACGTACAAGGGGCCGGTGCCCTTGTACCTACAAGGGCGCCTTACCTTGTCAAGTCTCCTCATGGAGGCTTTTCGTCCGGTGTCCTCGGCACAATGTGGCGGAAATCAATTCAATTCAATTCAATTCAAAATGCGTCTGCCAAAAAATGGCGCAAATGGAGCAGCCGTTCCACCCCTGCGGTGTCGTCAGAACGCCGAGCTCCGATGGGCTCTGATTGGAAGGATAGTGGGTACACCTCAAGGCAGGTAGCATTGACGTCTACCCGCTATCCTCGGTCAGACGCAATCAAAGCTCGGCGTTCTAACGTAAATGCAACCCCTGCGCAAGAAGTAGACGACCTCGCACTCCACATAAGGTCACACCTTGTTAACACGAACCCCGCTAATGTGGATAGCCCACTTTCGGGGTACAAGCTGGGTAAAATCGTTTTGCTTTTGAACTCGTTTTTACGAACAACTGACGTTATAGACACTTTTACGTGGGGGAAACGAAGGTGCCCATATTGACAAGACATCACTGTACAGCAGGCATTCAAAATCGGCATGCAATGGCTGGTTGACGTCTGTATATACCTGGTGCGCCATCCCGGTAGTCTTTGTCGAAGTTGCACATATCGTGATTGCAGCAGCGACGATGCACTCTCGCGCCGCCAGTGGCCTCGTCGCCCAAGGAGGCGTTGCAGTCCCAGCGCTCGTGGGGCGCACTGTGTCCCACGGCGTCCCCGACGTCCTGGGGTCCGGCCGATTTGTACGACCTGGCCTCGGAGTCGGCGAGAAGGTCGACGCAGCCGTAGCGCCAGTGGTACGGCCCGGACCCGGTGACGTCACTTGACCAAGCGGACGCCTGGTCCCAGAAACAGAGCTCTTGGCGGGACTTGCACATGTATCCCGTGGACACGCACGCCGCCAGGTTGCAGTGGCAGAAGATTTCGCCTGCGGAAGTATGCCGAGAAGAATAAGGTCGAAATCAGTTAACATCAGTTAGTGAAGTCAAAATTAAAATTAAAAGTTTTTGAAAAAAAAAACAGTGCCGCGTCATTTCCTACGAGTTTTGAACGCCAAGGCAGAGTACTCGTAGTTTATATTAACATATGTAGGACAATAAAAGTCGAAAGCTGGCCTAGTTGGTGTAAGCTAAACATAATGCAGGTAAAACAGCGCAGAACGACAAAGACTAGAACAAAGGAACAGACAAGACGGGACAAACGCTGACTCGCAACTAAAGGTTTTATGACATAAAACATAAAAGAAGTAAACACGTAAGGCAGCAATCTACACATGCGCCAACCTTTCTGCCTCCTCACATAGGGCACTGGTCATCCACGTGCCGCGTGCTGTCCCTTAGCGAAAACTAATACGTTTGAAATATACCACACACTAATTTGAGTGTATTTGAGATACAGTTGATAATTGTAAGTACACGAAAAATATACCGAAAATATAAACTTCTTTTTTTTTTCTTGGTAGTGAAATATACTTCTAAAAAACATTTTAAAATACCCTTACTTAAACTACATTTGAAGTTCCCTTCATGCGTTTTGAAATATGTAAATACTAAATTAATAGGCACAAAATACCTTTCACATATATTTCTTGAAATATTTATTTAATTCATGCAAAATATACTCCAACCCTAAAAAAATGGAGCAATCAAAAATACGTGCAGAATACTATTAAAATACCTGAAAATCGTAAATACTGTTGTGATATACTCTAAGTACCTTTTGACTGCAGTACTTTGGTAGTTTGACTTAAACTACCAAAATATTGAAAAGCTCCCCTTCTAGAAGTTCACTTCAAGCAGATATAAAGTACACAGCTGAAGCGCCTAAATACAACATTTGATTAGTTTGTCAACTGAATTGCGCAGCACCGCACTGATAAATCAGCCCAGTTTATGTTATTGTTTCCTTTTTTTCTATCAAGAACAGACCTGATCAGTTCCTTGCACACCAATCACAAACGGGGTTGAAGAAATACAACCACAACATTTGCTGATGCTGGAAAGCTTCAGCAGGTGCTGTGAACAGATACGTTTGGCCTGGTTTTGTTAGCACAATATTAGTTCACTGAACGTGTACGTGTACCATTGTACGTGATGTGAATAGTGGCTTTAATATAGTGACATTAACTACCATATTAAATAGTCTACTACTAAAAAGAAAAGGCAAAACAACTACTGTAAAATATTTATTTTTCGCGGGCTCAATATTTCGCCATTTAGGTCAAAGTTGGAGTTCTGGAATAATTCGCAAATTCTAAGTTTCGCGACGCGCTGGGATCGCAATATAGATTTTAATGTTTTTACATTTTGCCGGAATTATTCACGGGACCTATTTTTCGGAATTGTAGGCGATTCGCGAACTTTGCGAGAATTAGGTCCTCACGAAAATAAAGTCGTTTACAGTATTTTAAACTGAAGAAACTGCCTTGATTCGCTTCGTCCTGAGTGGTGCTACGCAGAGAAGCAATAACATGTATTTTATGAGCCGTTTGTGTGGATATTGTTTTAGGGACTGCGCCGAATTGTTATTAGTTGTACCAATGCCTTTTAGTAAGAGATATCGTCCACGAACTTCAAAACACTGTTTCCCCTTCGACAGACTTCCGAGGAGAAGATCGAATACTTGGAACCTTAATAAGCGCAGAGGTGGTCACCGAAAAAATGATTACCTTCAATATGTAGGCTATATAAGGCTCTAGAGCAGTCAATGACACTGTAAATGAGCTGTTCAGTGCGTCATGGTGTTTGTGTTCGTTTCTAACGTAGCTTTGTAAGATGTATTAGTAGTGCCTTCAAATACCACAGGGACACCATTTGCTGACAAAATCGAAAAAAAAAATTGTGTAACCGGTTTTTAATGCACAAATGGCATCTTGAGTGTGAAGGAATAATATTTTTGGTATATCTAAAATATTTTTTTATTCATATGTATAATGTATTTTGAATACCTTACGGGTGTATTTCGAATGCGGCCAAAATAATACAGAATAAATACAAAATGAATATTCGTACTAAATATATTTCAACTTCGTTTGAAGTACGGCCTCTTTTTGCTAAGGGGTCCCCCCCCCCCCCCCCCTTCCCGCCTTTTTTTCATTGTCGAAGACAGAAACAATCTCTCTTTCACATCTAAAACCACCGACGGCTCGCTAATGCATTGCGCCTAGCTTTCCGCCATGTAAAAAGCCTCCATCACCTCCCTCGTCACCTTGTCTTTGTGCCTATCTATACAAGCGTGGTCTCCTCGAAGGGCGGCTTGCACAAACAGCTCTTACAGTGCACCGTTACATGCCCTCCTACCGGGGTTCTCAGTGAATAGTTGTGTTTCCTGAGCCTATCATTTAAACACCTCTCCGTCCGTCCAATATACACTTTACCACACGAGAGGGGACCTTGTATACCACTCCGGAAACGCAGCTCACAAACGGCTTTGCGTGCTTCATTGTACACTTGTTCTTTGACAGCCCTCACCCTCGAACCCATCTGGCTGAACTTCTGAGGGGGCGGAAAACACCACAAGGACATTGTACCGAGTTCCTACTTTCTTTAAATCGTGAGAGACCTTGTGCAGGTACGGGATGACGACAGTCCTTCGCCTGCCCAACACTTTCTTAGGGGGAGAGGTTCCTTTTACTTTTTTAACAAAGGTACTGGCAACATCACACAGCAAAGCACTCGGAAACCCAGCGTCTCTTAGCCTATCGCACTGCGCCTGAAAGCTCTTATGCACCGTGTGGACACAAGACCTGTTTAGGGCCGCGTCCAAGCACGACATCGCAATGCCCCTTTTGATAACCTTCGAGTTGCTGACCTATAGGCTAAGATGGCCTTTTTTGACCAAGGGCTATACGCCCAGCATATATGACCGCCGCCGTAGCGAAGGGAAAGGTCCAAAAACTGAAAAACCTAGACATGAACCTGATGCCCCCCCCCCCCCCCCCCACCCCCCCCCCCACACACACATTCGCCAAAATTGCCAAAACGTCACCCACTGAGGACACCGTGCCGTCAAAACCCTTCAGGAACACTAAGAAATCATCAACATAGCGAGCCACCTTTTTAACCGTGGTGGAACCCAGAGACCCTTGAATGTCCCGGTCAACTCCACTCAAGTAAATATCACTCAATACGGAAGCAACACACGAGCCAGTACAAACGCCGGACCTTTGTGCATCGCTTCTAGTCTTTGTCGTTCAGCACAGTTTTACCAAACCGTGCCGTCAAAACCCTCCAGGAACACTAAGAAATCATCAACATTACGAACCACCTTTTTAACCGTGGTGGAACCCAGAGATCCTTGAATGTCCCGGTCAACTCCACTCAAGTAAATATCACTCAATACGGAAGCAACACACGAGCCAGTACAAACGCCGGACCTTTGTGCATCGCTTCTAGTCTTTGTCGTTCAGCACAGTTTTACCAAACCGTGCCGTCAAAACGCTCCAGGAACACTAAGAAATCATCAACATTACGAACCACCTTTTTAACCGTGGTGGAACCCAGAGATCCTTGAATGTCCCGGTCAACTCCACTCAAGTAAATATCACTCAATACGGAAGCAACACACGAGCCAGTACAAACGCCGGACCTTTGTGCATCGCTTCTAGTCTTTGTCGTTCAGCACAGTTTTACCAAACCGTGCCGTCAAAACCCTCCAGGAACACTAAGAAATCATCAACATTACGAACCACCTTTTTAACCGTGGTGGAACCCAGAGATCCTTAAATGTCCCGGTCAAGTCCACTCAAGTAAATATCACTCAATACGGAAGCAACACACGAGCCAGTACAAACGCCGGACCTTTGTGCATCGCTTCTAGTCTTTGTCGTTCAGCACAGTTTTACCAAACCGTGCCGTCAAAACCCTCCAGGAACACTAAGAAATCATCAACATAACGAACCACCTTTTTAACCGTGGTGGAACCCAGAGACCCTTCAATGTCCCGGTCAACTCCACTCAAGTAAATATCACTCAATACGGAAGCAACACACGAGCCAGTACAAACGCCGGACCTTTGTGCATCGCTTCTAGTCTTTGTCGTTCAGCGCTGTTTTACCAACATTATATGTAAGATTAGACCAAGAAATAAGTTGTATCAAACTGGTTTTTTGTGGATACAAGGAGCATACACCCGAACAGAGTGGAGGAAGTGCGGCACACTTACATATGGTTGTGTTCATTTCAGTCAGGAACAATTTTAAAACGTAATTTTATTTAAAAAAAAATCTTTGGTGAATCTTTTTGATATGAGAGACAGCGCAAACTGAAAGCTAGGCGGATGTTTTGTTTGTTTTAGAGTTATTGAACATTGAATTTGACAGGGCGAGAACTGACGTTTCTCCCACCGGTCGGGGTTTTAAAGTTTGACCGGTCGCTACTTTCTCATTTACCAAAATAAAGCACTAAGACTCGTTTGTGACGCTCCCGAAGTAGATTTAATTGCGGTTAAAGGGGAACTCCGCCGATTTTTCGAGCTACCTAATCCAAAGGCATCATCTGAATGCGGATGGCTTCCTGATTCAGAAATGCTATCTGGTTCCCCATATTCACTCTGGATAATTAAAGAAGTTATATTTTGTTCGCTGCCAAAACCGAAACATTTTTCTCCCTAGTTTTTCCAGTCACCCAAACGTGAAGTCACCGGCGGGCAGCGAGGCGCGCGGCCGGCAATCGGGTACGTCGCGCCCGCCTTTCTCGCGTCTAACAGGGAGAAAACGTAAGCGTTCGTGCTATCTGAAGCTGATAATAATCTCGATTTGCACAAAATGTGACCTTTGTTTAAGTGCTGAGCTATGAGAAAGTAAAAAAAAAAAAGGAGTAAATGGGATTTTGAGAAAACCGTTTTTGTCACTCGGTATGCTCGCTAGTTTCGTGGAATCGCTAGCAAGTCTGTTCGCCGGTTACGCTGGCAAAAAAATGACGACGAGCCAAGCAAATAAATTTTTCTTACAAATTACTCACGCACCACGAAGTGTGCTCGAAATGTGGATACAGGTGCCCCACACGCTCGTCTTATCTGGAGAAACGTACCATTTGATTTAGAACTTATTTAAAAAAATTGCTGTTGCAGACGCCAGCACGTGTAAGTACCCTCGTAGCATTCATACGCTCTTTGGTGCCTAATGCCGTCTTCACCATTCGTACGTGTGGTGCGTACTTTGCTCGCCATCCAAAGCGATGAACATGCGAGTGCTGGGCTGAGACTAAACACATGTAGACTGTGATTCTCGTAATCATTTAAATGTATAGAAAGGAAAGAACGGCACTCGTGTAGGAAAACTGGCTGGTTTCTGTTCCTGACGTTCGCTCTAAAATTAATATTAAAAGAGCTCCGCGACCATCAATCCAAACAACCAAGTGCAATGAAAAGCGTATGAAATACACAAATACAATATTCATCTTCAAATAAAAAAAATAAAACAATATTTGCTTCAAATAGTTTGTAGAGTACAAAAATGCATCATAAAATGTTTAGTTGAGTTTAAAAAAAGTTATACCCAAAATTTTAGAAAACTACCCATATATTTTGTTATCTTTTTTAATGTTGGAGTAGAATGCAACAGGCTCGAACACTCATCTACGAGTGCAAATGGGGAGGGATTAATTCGGGAGGCACTCACTTGATCGAATGACGTTTTAGCGAACGCCCACGTTTCATCGAACGACACTTTAGCGAATAGTCGGACGCCGCGAAGCGGCGTTTTCGGGTGGGCCAAGTGAGTTCATATTTTTGTAATGAGTTGCCGCATACTGTCGCCGCGAAGCGGCGTAAAGCGCAGCGCGACGGATGGGTTAACGCGCGCCCCCGTTATTCGCTAAAACGACCATTCGCTCAAATGTCGCCGTTCGCTAAAATGTCATTCGCTCTTGTGATATGGACCCGATTAATTCTATATAAGAATTTTTATTTAAAAATTAGTTTTTTTTTTGCACAGTCTCCATCAGCTGTAAATTTGCATGCCTCTCCTCGACACGTTTTTCTCAACAAGTTTTCACCGCCTCCTCAGTGAGAAAAAAACATGCATGCGGACCATTTGACAAACCAGGCAATGGCTCCATTGTATATTAATGGAGCTCCACACCTGCTCGCTAAACCTCTGTAATACCAGACACGAATCGCAGTCTGTCGAAAGTCATGTTTAAACACAGACTTGAACTCTGTTTAGACGTTTCACTTCTCGTCTTCAATAGATCGGCCGCGTGAGTGTCACTCCGAGGGTAGCCCGAGCTAGATTCGATGGTCAAAACAAATAGTGTTTATTAAAAAAAAAGAAAATCACTGAAGCAGTTGTGAACTAAAAATGTTAAATAACTAAATACTTTACTCGTTACCGAAAAAGTAACTATGTAGAAGTAATTTGTTACTATTAACGCGTTAATTAGTACATGTCTGGTACTTGCTTCGTCATAGCACCCTTTTTACACCTATCAAAAACAAAAAGGATGCTTCCAAGCAACAGCCACCTATCTTGCAATTAATAAGTGCGTATTAGTCGAAATAATGGTCCTGTAATGTTGTAGCCTTTTTTTATGCCTCTGGAACACCCTTTATACACACTTCGGTTGTAAAATTTCTTAGCGTGTACAAACACAGTCGGTCACAACCCTGATAGCCTTTTTCTTCTACACCAAAAGTACAGGCTATTTCAGAGCAAGCGCAGTCCGTGCTCTCCCCTCAATGTTGGGGTTCAACGGGTTCGTCCCCGTGCAAACAGCGCCAGTTTCCGAAGACGGGCGGCTATCGCTGCGGGGCGGCTATAGGTTCCGATATGTTTGGCTTTGGGGCAGACTCCAGACTTCGCCTGGAGAGGCTCGCGGGGCTCGGCCGGCGCCGTCTCTTCCCAACGTAAACGAGGCTTCCGGCGCAAGCTAGTGTGCCTAGAACACAGAGTGTTTCCAACGGCACAAATCCGAGTCACGTGGTATACGAGCCGTTCGCATTACGAGCTGCTAACGAGGTGACCGAAGAGTCGATCGCCTGGAAGCGTCTCTGCCTTTCCGTTCGTTTTCCTCCTCGCCACCCACGCGAGAACGCCAGGCCTGCGCGCTTGCAATCCATAGGCTCAGGAGGCGTCCGCCATT
The DNA here is from genome assembly GCF_016920785.2 of Ixodes scapularis. NCBI lineage: Eukaryota > Metazoa > Arthropoda > Arachnida > Ixodida > Ixodidae > Ixodes > Ixodes scapularis. The sequence continues at coordinate 44,518,677 of NW_024609880.1, read as the reverse complement.
ACGTGGCGAACGCGCGTCACGGTTTGAGTTGTTTTCACATCTTAAAATCTAGGCTCTCTGGCGCAAGCATAACAGTGTGGCGCCGGCGGCGGACGAAAGGACAACAGGGTGAGACTGTTTACCCGCAGCCCTTTCCTCCTTTCCACCTCCCTGTCTCCTCGAGTCAACCCTGAGCTGAAGAAGAGCACGTCTCTGTTCTCCTGGACCGAAAGGGCAAGGTTGTGGCGCTCGAGCCGAGATTGAGGCGAGTGAGCGTGTTGACCTTTCTCGAGAGATGTTTTGAGCGCGTGGAAGGCCCCTTCTCGTTATGAAATTAAGACCAGCGTGTAACTCAATATTACTACCGAGTGCAACGCGAGGATGGAAAACGAAAACAAAAAAAAAACAAAATATAAGCCTAAAAGAAAAAGATGTGATTTATAACTTACATAGCTTGTTTTCTATATTTATTGTTTTACTTTATATTCGTGGTGCGAGTCCAAACCAAAGTAGGCGTGGTACTGTGACACGGTAAGTTTCCCATCAGACTTTTTTTTCTACAATTAAACCAAAACGCGATCTTATTTTTCAACAGAAGGGAGAAAATACACAGTGATATGCGGCTGAGTTCACGCTTTGTAAATTGGAGTTCTTCAGGAATGCTATACGGTTTCACACCAAGCCAGAGCGCGGCCGACATTCCGATCAATTGCCAATCAAGCAACTGGGCGAAGGTGTATCTTCACGGTATTCGTCGACTTCCTTGGCTGTCACCGGTCAACCCGATCACGCAGAATAAATATTCCGTGATCTTGGGCTTTATTTCTGTGCGGGACAATTGGCATAGATAGCCGCGGTGATAGGAAACGAAGGAAGCCGACGATCCCCATGAAGACACACCTTTAGCACTGAATTGATTGGCTTCGTCGGATCAGCGCCGGCGGCGCTCGAACAGCTGAGTTATTTGTTTCGCTGTCGTAATGTTTTGATTCACCCCGCTCGGTGCCGTTCAAATTATTTCAAATCATTAAAGAAGTTAAGGCCGAAATTTCCCCTTCGCCCCGGTCAATTGCATTTGTTACTTTCAAAAAAAGAAAGTTTTATTTTTTTGTTTAATAAGAAAACTGTTTAGCTCAAACTTGGAAAAATTATGCAAAAAAAAAAAAACACAAAAAAAAAATGAGTACTGGAGACAAGCCGCAGCTCAGATATTTTTTTTGGAAGAAATGTAAACAAAAGCAGTTTTCTGTACATTAAAGCACAGCATCTATCTTACGTTAAAAATAACCGTTCCGTACTCCACAAAAATGTTTAGTTACCTAAATAACTGGTCCTCCAAACAACAAGGAAACAATCAGAAATATAGATTTAAAACGGCGCCGCCATGTTGGTCATTGCTTCGCAGACGGCACTGTCTACACTCCGTTTCATCTTATGTTGTACCGCAGCGAAGGCTAGAAGCGCGAGCTCATAGCGTTGTCAGCTGCCCTTAATGCACGAGAGCTTGTGCCGCCGTGATCTGCCCAGAGCATGAAGCTCGCGCTTGTAGCCTTTCCTGCGGTACATCATTAGGTGAAATAGGGTATAGCGGCTCGCAGTCGACTAACGTCATAAATAAGGATCCTTGGGGAACTTGTGAAGCTCAGTAACATTGCAGCCGCATTTGCGCTGCAGCTTCCTCTGCTTATCAGACAGTTCCCGCGATTCTTCATATGATCTGTAAAATTGTGTGTGCACCTGTCGATGACGAAGTGATAGCCAGACAACTGTTGATTTTCGGAAATTGCAACACGGTGAAAATAAACATTCGGAACAAACTCACGCACGACGTCCGTCTCAAAGACTTTTCGATCACACTCTAAGAAAAAAAAAAAGAGGAAAAATGTAGCAACGGCGCGTATTCCTCCTTCTACTGACGCGCCAAGCGGACACGAGAAGGAAGGAACGTGACGTTTGTATCTTTCTCCGGGCAGACGGGAGCCCTCCCGACTCATCTTCTTTCGGTTTCGTTTTTCGAGCACGTCGCGCGCGTTGTTAATAAATGTTGCGTTGATCCAGCTTCAGCGGCCGCGAAGGCCGCCTGTAATTCCGTCTCTCAGTCCAAACGCGTAGAACATTTAAATTGCATTGACGTTTTTACCACTAATTTTATCAAACGGGCAAACAAAGCCGTTAGGAACAGCGAAGTTCAGGACCAGCGCCAGCATCGCTACGCACACTGGGCTAAAATGGCCGCCTCCGGATTGGGGAACGACGTTTCGACGTTGACGACGTTAAGGAAACCGCGGAAACTGCGTCCAAGACGGTCAGCTGTTGCCGCCGGGTGCATAAGTGCACCCAGCAGCAAGACCTCACTGTGTGCTGGGTACATGTGAGCACTCAGCACAGAAGGAACACTGGGTCCATGTGTGCCTTCTGTGCTGAGTTCGATTCCGTTTTACCGGCAATCAACGTGGTTCTGTATTTCCACGTGTCGCCAACACAGCAGCAACATTGCGAACGCAATGTTGTGCGTTGTGAAATGAAGACTGGAATTATCGCCGATGTGATCGTGTGTTCGCGTATAAGTGGTGATGCAGCAAGATGAGATGGCGTCAACTGTCGGGCATTGATGCCTCTCGTCGGGCCGTGATCGGAGGATGCGGGGTGTCGCAGATTGACATTCCGCTTTGCATTAAATAGTTTTAAGACCACTGGAGGGACTACGGTGCAATCCATCGACCTGCGGATAGTCATGTTGGAACGCTGGTCTGAACCGTAGCTCATATCCTAGTGGACAACGTGATTGCCGTCTCCGATGTCCTGTTGTCTCCAACACGAGGGCTATTGCATTCTGGGGAAAGTACTGAACAGTATGTAAATATGACGGAAACACGTATATTTACAGTTTGTAAATTTAGCAATCATGGAAAAAGGTCAATAAAATCGACAAAAAAGAAAGAAAAAAGAAGAAAGCTCTCTTTTATTTCGCTGTTTAAATATACCACGGTTCCTGGAGAAACTGCCCTCCCAGTGGCGCGCTGGGATGAGCGCTACACTCTAAGCCCGGTCTCACTTAGTAAGAGGGACATTTCTTCGATTTTTTCCCACTTAATTTTAAGGGGGGCGACAGACCTCTTAATATTACATGGAGATGCTCCCTCTTAATTAAGTGAGACACCACCCCTCTTAAAGTAAGCGAGGCGGCGTCTCTCTTAAATTTGAGGTCAGAGTCCCTTAATTAAGAGGGACAGTTTTTAGATATTTTCTTCCTTAAATTCGGAGGGACGGTGGCGCGCTTAAAATGCAGGGGCATAGTCCCCCTTAAGTCGGGGTCACGCTGCTTATACTTCATACAAAATACATTCTGCAGACATGTTCCGAAACGAGTCGCCTCGACATCCGCGCTTCGTACGCCACGAGGTAACCAATCAAGAGGTTACTTTGTCACGTGGCATACAAAGCACGGATGTCGCGGTGACTCGCATTGGAACATGCCTGCAGAATGTATTTTGTATAAGCAGCGTGACCCCGGCTTTAAGTTACCTCTGTTATTGTATCGTACAATTTCTGCTCCTTCGTGTTTTGAGTGTCAGGTGACATGCTGCACCGCACTTCTCGCACTTTTGCTGATATGGTTTAACCAAAGTTATTCTGTGCTGCGTAGCAGAATTGAAATTTGATCTGTATATCTTGTTTGATAAGCGGAATCAATTTGTTAAAGAAAACAGTAACAATCTTTAAAGGTAAACACTGTTTTATTTGCCATGACACAAGAAAATATTTTGATATGTCTTCATCAAAATAATAATTCTATAACGATGTTCTGGTAGCTTTTACGAATAAAAAAAGACTTAGAACGACGCCAGAAATAGGCGTTTCTTTGGAAGCTATCACACAAAAAATTTCGTGCTGCAGAGTGACTCATTTTGCCTATCAAAAACAACAACAATACAATCATGCTGGAAAAAAAAAAAAAAAAAAAAAACTTTTTTTAGCGGATAACACAAAAAGAAAAGTACATTCTAAAAAAAAGCCCGTGCGTCTACTTTCCCGCACAACACTTGGAAAGACAATCACCATAACTCTCGGAGGCAGCTCAGCGAATGTAGATGCCGAAACATATGATTATACCAAAAAAATGAGTTGCGACATTAAGCACAACAAGCGTGATGTTTTGCATTGGTTAATGTCACAACTCGGACTGGCTTTTTTGGTCTAATCTTATGTTTCGGCATCGTGATTCGCTGAGCTGTTTCCGTGAGTTACGGTGATTGACTTTCCAAGTGCTGGCTGGGGAAAGTAGATTCCTGTGCTTTTTTTTTAGAGCGTAGTTACCTACTTCATAGCACTAAAAACTAATTATTCGGCGTCTCTTGCCATCAGCAGAAGCTCAGAATTTCTGTTGTTTTTGAACGGCCATAAGCGATTTTATGAGCTTCTCCGACATAAACTGAATCGAAACACTTTATTTTCAACGAGCAGACCCTAGAAGAGTCCAAGGGTTTGTCCACATGCCACGGGGTAGGAAAGTCCCGTTATGTAATACACCCATAAGCACATGACTTGTGCCCCCTCCATAGTCGTGCTAGCGGTGAGTTTCACTGACCAGTTCCCAGAAACGATCCCTTTCTCCGAACCGAAGAAAGCGAGGACCAAGGAGCACAAAACACCTGCTAAAAGTGTTTTGTGCGAAAGACAGCCCTGCGGCTCACGGCAGGGCAAACGATTAGCGACGCTTTGTCCTAGCTGAACGAGCAGATCCAGGAAGCGACCGCGTCCGCGGACTACAGCTGAACACTCTCACTCTACATGCAAAGCTCGTGCATCTCACAGCCAGCGTGAAAATATTGATGGCACGTTATTCCCACCCGCAATGCACCCAAAACAAAAGCGCCAATATGACAGGATTACTCACCCGAAGGAAGTCAAACGAGCAGCATGACGCTTGCGACTCTCCGGCAACGACCGTTTCCAGCTCTCCGTGAATTGGCGCGAAGCCTTAGCACCGTCTGAACTCTTTGCCGTGGATTAGTGCGCCTGCCCCCCTCCTCCTGACCGAACTACATTGGTCCAGTTAAGAGGGACCGGTCCCCTCTTAATATGAAGGGACACGCGTGAATCTTTTTGTCTGTCTTTCGTGTTCAGAGGGACTATCGAAACGGTTTCCTTGGTCTCTCTTAATATGTTGGTGTCCCTCTAGATGTTGCTATTTTATTTTTCCATTTCCCTCTTAAAAAGGGTTGTCCCCCTGAAAGCATTGTTGTCCCCTCTAAAATCAGAGGGACAGCGTTTTTTATGAGGGACCGGTTTTAAAGTGTAGACGTTTTCAAAATTACCACGGCGTAGCTCCGTAGACTTAACAAGTGCCGAGAGTAGCGGCTTTGACTGCATTCAAGTTGATCGAAAAGCGATTTATCTGACCGTGAAGCATCGCTTCAATCTGAGTGAAGACCCCCTTTACAGGGATCACTTCTAGACGACAATTGCAGCCGCACAAGAACAGCACAAATAAAAAAACAAATACTACACTAGAAAAACTGTATACTACGTGCCGTGCGGAGAAGCAAACACATGGCTTGGAACAGCAGTGGAGCGGATTGATTTATTGGCTTTCAAATAATTCCGGCATTGGCGTTTACTTTTTACTAAGAGATTCACCCCTAAGGCATACAAAATACTCTCAGAGGATTACTGAAAGAAAAAAAATCAACACGCTGGGAATATTATTTATTGCTTTCGTGGTAACAAAAAAAAAAAAAAATCCGTGCCTTCAAACGATCAGTACAAAAGGCAGAAACGCAGAGCTCAGAAATAGTGATCGGATTAGTAGGCTGTTGTATTGATGTTTGTATGTGCCGTGTATGTGCTGCGCTCAATGCATGTTCAGTTGACGCTAGTGGTATGCGTAATGTATCTGCATCTGTGTATAATAAATGTGCCCGAAGCGCAATGGTGGCCTGAAGAAATAAAACTATTTTTGGAGCACATGGAATTGGGCGGTACCTAGCGTCACCGAGCCTAGCCGGTGGCAGGCGGTTTAACCTTCGTTCACGCTTCGCCATAATTTTTTTTTTTTTGTTACCGTGTTACAATAAGCCAAGTAGGCTGCTTGGAATTTGCTCCTTTTGAGAGCGGCATTTGGTTTCGTGAATGGTTTATCACTCCTCCGTGATGTGTGGTGCCGACGAAGGAATTGTGTCTCGATGAATCGCAAAAATAAGGCGTAAAAGTGCACGAAGTAGCTGGGCACCGGTTGTCTCCGTTCAACATCGAAGTGCTGACAATGAGAAGAATAAAATGAGTGACGGCTTTCGAAACGCAAGTTTCTTAACCTGCGGGGGGAAAACGACTTCGGAATAAATACAGTTCGCGAAAAGCTCGTGTTACGCCTGTATTGCCTGCTCCTCTCGCCCCGAACAATAGACGTAGCGTCCTCGTTAAGCCTTATTGAGCTCGATTAGCTGGATTCGGGGCCGCCATAAGGAGATGCCGGCGGCGGAGGAACTTTGCTCCCCTGCTTTCAGGACGAAAAGTTTCTCCCTTTCTACAGGAACACAGGTTAGAAGAGCGTTCCTCCTTTTAGTTAGGACTATAGAAAGCCTTTTTTCTAAGAGTGCATACCCTTGGCGGTTGCATCCGCTCTCGCAGTTGGCAATCCAAAAATGCACCGGGTTGAGGGTGCATTTGTTTCGCGCCGGTATGAGGTTATAGATACAAAAGAGGTCTATGGGCAGTCCGAAAACTAAACAAAATCAAACTCGCGATAAAAAGAAAGAAAAAGAAAGATTGCCACGAAAGCGAATGACACAAAAGCGCCGCCTCGCGACAGCGCTACCGTGGTCGATGGTAAAAGCATAATATATTTTTTTTTCTTTTTTATTGGCAACAGCAGTTACATTTTTTTTTTTATCTGAAAATACTGTTAGCCGTCTGTTAAGGGACATTACAGGGAGTGTCCCACTGACTCAGAAAGTCACACCCAGGAAGCAATCGTACGACGCGCTGGAATAATGACCGAATCCGGCCATATAGCCTCCAAGATTTATCTTGGTGTGCAGTTCTGTCCGGGACTGATTCCTGTGGGGTCATTTTGGCCAGTACCTTTTCTGCTTCCCCTTGCCGGTGTTTATTTAGTAACTTTATTGAGGGAGTGAAGAATAACGGTATTAAGTTACTTTTTTGGGTGACGGGTACATGCCTCGATGTAACTACTAGGCGAGATTGTTTTAGAGATTGTCACACGTTCACGCGACCAAGCGGTAAAGGGTCGCAACTACAGTACCCTTGACCGTGCATGAAGTATCGACGTCACAAGCACGACACGTATCGTGCTTCTCGCTGACCGACTTTGAAGGGAGGGGAAAAGAGCTCGCGCTCATGTCATTTCCTTCCGTACCCCTTTATATTTAAAACATCTTTAGAGTCTCGATAAACCCGCCCTTTTTTTTTTCTTAGTAGCTTGTATTTGGCCATCGTGCATCCTTATTTAAAATCATAATTTTCAAAACAGACACTTTGAGAATCAAAAAACAAAATCGTTTCTTTTTTTTTTTTTAACATAACGCATTTACTGCCCTCATCGCGGTGGCGTTGCTCGCCGGTGAGAACAGTATGTAGGACATGGAGAGACACTTTTAGTCAAGTTCGCGTAGCAAACACCGGAGATGGAGCGGTGTAAAAGTTTTCATGCTAACGTGACTGTCGGTGTAAATCAATAGGGATGTTTTGGTAGACCGTGGATCCCCTTCCGCTAAGCACCTCCGCTACACGGAAGTCTACAGTCAAGGCCATCGGCACGCATGCGCAGTGGCGGTTTCCTCGTTGCGGAAAGCTTAGCGGAGGGAGGAACACGGTCTACTACACTTCCGTTTCAGCTTCCGTCCGAGCGCAGCCAAATGCTGAGGGACAGCTCGTAACTTCGAGAAGAGCATTCCCACGCACCACGAAGTACTCCGCATTTTTCTTTTCTTTTTTAAGTAACTGTCTTGTGCGTAAACATTGCACAATATTTCAGATGTGTACTGCTGAGAATAATTTGCAACTAAAGAAATTTAATATCTGAAGTTGATGTTTTCATTAATATGTAAATGGATGTGGTTCGGTGAAAACAAATACCTCCGCTGACTACACGGCTGCAGCGCTCCGTTTTTCTGTGTGATTTTGTTCCCGTAGTGGCCGAATCATGTGGTTCGCTGCTCCTCACCGAGTCGCTTCAAAACGTCCTTTCGCAAAGGCTTGTTTGGGCGTCAGGCGCGAGAGATCGTGATGACTGTCTACCTTAAATTTCGGCAGGAGACTCCGGCTGCGTTTTACCGCGAATTCGTTGTAAGCAAGAAAAGCGTCCGGGCCACTACAATTCACTGATACGCGTCGAAAATGGGGCACCCCTTTACCTGCCGATCCCATTGAACGCCGAGAAGCTGCTGGAAAGGACTGCGCCTCGAGCCCCTGTATACCCAGACAATACAAGGAAACATCAACGGCCGGGTCATCGGGCGGGCACCTTGCAACGTGCATGTACTTACATCTCGAACCTATGCCGAACAGGTGGAAAGCTCGGACATAGACGCCAGCGGGCAGCCTACGTACTGACACTCCCTGTGACTAAATTTCAAACGTGAAAGGGCACGTTTTAAACCTGTAGCAGACGATACCGTTTTGCTAGACCCGTAGCAGACGAAATACTCGGCGAGCGCGGGCGGCGCGGACGACCAGCGGAGCAGCTGAGTGATACAAAAGTGCAGGTGAGATCGCGTGACCTATTGCCGGCGTGTGATTGGCTCCCGTCACACGTAACTTTAGCTGCGCTCGGACGGAAGCTGAAACGAAGAATAAAGCTCGGCTAATGGCAACGGTACCATTCGGTATACGCTCTTTTTGAACCGATCTCACATCACGCACACAAACAAAAAAGCGCAGTATTCCGGCGCGTCCTGCGCATTTCTGTGAGCAGTCTTTCTTTATGAGTTGTGTGTGGCCTACCCTTATAGACCAGTGTCCGAAATCCTAGCTCCCAGCGATAAAAATGGGAAACAATAATCTCAAACGCAGGCTCTTGTGAAGAGAGGGGCTGCGCATAAAGCAATCTTTTTTTTTTTTTTTTTTTTTTTTGTACAAAACTTTTGGCATTGGTGTTGTTCTTGGAGCATGGCTACTATGTATTTCTGAAGTTCTTGCACTATGATATGTGCGAACGTTCCTAAAAAACGGAGTCTTACAAAAGCGGAGCCCCCCTTCAGCGTTATGACGTCAGCCTAAACAAACATGGCGACGGCCATGGAGCAGATCAGACACATGGTCAGTGATGTTATTGGCCTAGGCCATTTTGGAGCACCTTTTGGAGCAGCCAAAAGGGTGTTTTGGAGCAGCCAGAACAGTGTTTTGGAGCAGCAAAAGTGGCTTTTGGAGTAGCAAAGAGAGTGTTTCGGAGCAGCAAAAGTGGCTTTTGGAGCAGATTATCTTAGAAAAATAAACACATTTTCGTTTTAAGTGCTGGACGAACGAAGGACGCTTCGCTCGCCGCAATAAACAAATTATGGTCGAGTTAGACCACCTGGGAGTCTTTCAACATGTAACTAAAATGCCAATGACATGACACATTTTGCAATGCTTTCGTTAAATTATACATATATATGTACCGTTATAGATAAAAACGAAACAAACAGCACATATTAAAATTCATTTGAAAATGACCAGCTTATTAGTAAATATCACAGCATTAGGTTGACTACCATAGTTATATGATATAATAAATGGAAGCTGTCTCCAACTGATGATACACGTAACTACTGCAGTACAATGCGAAATTGTACACAAGACAAAGGTGCATTAAGACTAGTGGGGGCTTTTCTTTTTGCCTTCCGAAAGTTTCTACAACTCTGCTGCAAGCCTCACTTTGCCTGTGGCTAGTAATGAATTCCCACTTTCAATGTCTCCAAAAAGATATTGAGACATCCCACAAGTGAACAGTGCTGTGGGCGTTGCCGAGCAATTCCGAAAAACCGCTTGCCACCATTTTACTGGTTCCCGACGTGCCCGATTTTCGTCAAAAGTAAGCAAACGTAAAACAATGGGTTGCAAGCGACTCGGCTAGTGCTTCTGTCGTGCAGTCATGTTCGCATGCACATGAGGGCAACTTCGGCAGGCTTGCATTTACACGTGTTTCGTCGCGCGAGCGGAGATGGCTGTTCGATCAAAACAGACACCATGCCACTCCGCTCCGTCGCCAACTGGTTCCCAAAATTGTATGCAAAGTGTAATTGTCCAGCATATGACAAAAAACTGTCCAGCGGCACGTGCTTGCCAGGCCGGCAGGCGAGGCACAAGCTAAACACACAGAAAAAAAAGAACCTGAGCGAGTCAGGTCAAAACAAGACATCGCGAGTCAGGGTCAAAAATTACTTAGAGCGCCTTGTACAATGACTGAGGCACTGAAGCTTCAACACACGCCCGCGTCAATCGTTCATTTTTTTTTTTTTTTTTTTTTTTTTTTTTAAGGCGCGATTGACGAGACACATTAACGACGAGAGCGTAAAACGAGAGGTGGCAGGTAAAACTATGCAGCCCGGATGGACGATTGACAGAGGGTACTTTTTGTTGGGCAGCCGCTTGCGCTACCTAGCTCACACATGCTCAATTACAGTACTCAGTTTAGTTCCGGTTTCAAAAGACGACCAAAATTGGTCTTTTGGCGCAGGCTTGGCGCAGATTACCCATATTTTGGCAAAGTGTAGCAGGATGTAGCAGGGTTAGCCCCTTGTCGCAGTTTGGAGCAATTGGCGCAGCAATCACATCACTTCATGGTCTATATGTGAGTGGTCTATAGACGCTTTGCAGCAGCTGTGCATGGACGCCGCCATAACTGACCTTCAGTTTTTGTTTCCTCTTATTTCGTTTATTTATCTTCATCATTACCATAGCAGGTCAGGTTATTGCCACATTAGATTCAACTGTGTCCTTTTCTAAAGCGTCGGCCTTTGTAGAGGATTGTCAACTACTGTTTCAGTTGCTCGGCATCTCGGTAAGACAAGAGAAGGTCAGCAATGGCGGCTGTAATTTGGCGCGTGTGTAAAGCGTCTATAGCCGAATGAAAGCAGACCCACAACTTCCACGAGCGCCTTGACGATGCTCTTTTGGCGCCTTTTGATCAGCTTGTTCGGAGCGTGTAGAATTACTGTGGTCCTACCTAAAGCGAAAGAGAACACGTATCTCCGCCGCTCAAAAAAATCCCTTCATAACCAAGTCGAATACGAAACTGCAGACATGTCATAAAACAGCGTTCGGATGAGCTACAAACGGGCAAGTATAAGAGCCAGCAGGGGATATATAGAAGAAAGGGGCCCATCGACGACGACGACGACGCCGTAGTCCTCGGGTTGGCGTCGCAGTAGACCCCGGAGCGACCGGGCGTCTGGGCCCCGGAATAATGACGGCGGCCATCAGTCCCGGCGTCGGAGCCTCGTGTCCGGGGATGCGTGAAGGGCCGCCGACTCTCCGGCGTCTCGGGCCATCCCTCTCCCAAAACACCCCCTTCCTTGTTTTTCTTGGGGCGCGCCTCGGACCGCTTTCTCTTCTTCGGACGAGCCGGGCCGTCGCCATCCATATTTTGAAAAAAAAAGAAGAAAAAAAAAACAACAACAAGAACTGGGTCTAGGATTAAAGATAAAATGACCTAATCCTTTCAAAACCAGAAAAGAAAGGCAAATGACGGGGGAAAAAATAAAGGGAAAAAGAGATCAAGCACAGCCAAATAATAAAGTTTAATATAAAGCACGAAAAGAAAAAAAATAAAGTGTAGAGTAGTGGCGCCGTTGGATTATATAATGTTTTGGGGGTTAGTTTCAGGGACGCTCTCCTTGCTTCTGGATGGTTCGGTGCTCAGAGTTTCGCTTGCGTTCACACGTTGTGCCACTCTGCGAGGTTATTTTACGGAGAGATAGTCGTTATTGATGAGGTTTCTTTGAAGCGGTATACCCGAGGAGTGGTCTGTGCGTCGTACGAGTCGCTCTAGATTTAACGGGAAAATTTATCCGCTAAATTGGGGGGGGGGGGGGGGGGGGGGGGGGGAGGGGAGACCGGAATCACGGTGTCACGTGACATTGCGGCGTCACGCGACACAACTGGATTCGAGCTAAATTTAGCGAAACTTTAGCCTTACATGGCGTCATGGTGCAACGTAACCGCGTCCATTGCACCACTACGTCACGTGGCTTCCGATGTTAAGTGGCGTCGCAGCGTCACATCAACACCGTGCCGCTACATTTAGCGGGACGTAGAACCGCTAAACGTAAACACGGCAGTGTAACTTGCGGGGAACAGTGCGCGCAGCGAGGCGTCGGCTGCCGTACGGCGTGTGGATGTGTTTTGTGAGTGCAATGTGCTTGAAGCCGTATGTGCCTTTGAAGCAGCGTTGTAGTTTACTCTGACTACTGTATTTGTAACATGCGACAATCGCGGTTCCGAAACAAGCTTGATTAAGCAACGGCAAAAAAAAAAAAAAAAAGAAACAGCGGCGCTTTTATTTTGTTTTGTTTATTAGATTTTTATGGCAATCAATTCAGTAGAACAAAAATCTTTATTTCTGTTCACCCCCCTCCTCTTTCCTACCAAACCCTTCCGATGCCCCTGGCTCCATTGTTCAAAAGTGGCGATGTGCTATATGGGCCGCGTTTCAAAGATTTTCAATCCCGCCGGCTTGTACTTTTGCCTTTGAAAATCTTCTTTGCAACACAGCGTTGATCGATTTGTGCTGCCATGTGATCCATTAGAGTAGATTTGGAATATATCCATGGTTAATAGTGCATAAGAGGCAACCATATAGATTTTTCCCTCCTTCATTGGTAGCAAGTCGCTGCGACAGCTGGACGATCCAAACCCCGTGGCCGACATATGATGCCAAGCATTTCTACGCGCGACACACCTTCGAAACTTGGCCGCGGCGTCGATTCTTGATCGGTATCCAAGCGTGCGAGGGCACAGAGACGCAGCACTTCGGCGTGCCAAGGAAGCCTTGACCACGCCGCGAGACCGGCGACACTTGCTTTCGACGAGTTGTGGCTTTTTCCTGCGGCGCTGAGCTTTCGTAAACATTTCCACGTGTTCTCAAAGGCAGGCGTCGCCGTTTCCACGGGGGTTTAAGAAGCTTCTTCGGCGAATGACGACGAACGAGTAGAAAACGTGTCTGCAGCACGCTGCCGCCAGCCTCTGCAACTCTCGCAAGAACGCGATTTAGCTGCATGCAAGAAGGCTGTCCCGTGGCCGCACTCGCTGAGAGGGGAAGCGCGATCCACCAACTGCCATAGAGATTAGTAGATATCCGAACGGCGTGGTAGTTGTAGTGCCGTATTCCTAATGTTACAAAATATAACTCAGTTCACCCGTCTGTATAATTTTGCAGTTTTGTAAGAAAAAGCATGAGTTTACCCTTGTAGTATACAGGGTAGCCAGGAGTAAACATAAACAAAGAATGTCGAAACTTCGGGGGGGGGGGGGGGGGGGGGGGGGTCTGTGGAGCTTCCGGTCGGCCATGTTGTTTTCTGTTCGCTAGGATCTAATCATCCGCGTGCCGTGGCAGAACGCGGATGATTACATCATTATCGTGTTCCGCCACTGCTAACTTCGCGCCTGCTTCACGAGTGGAAACTTTGGCGCGCCCCCGAGTTTTTTACGAGCTTCAGGTCGTTCTAAAAAGAGTAGACTTAGTGGTTTTCCATGACGCTGAGTAAGTTTCTATAGAAACTTACTGAGCGTCATGGAAAACGACTACATCAACTCCAACCAACCGTGTGTCTATTTCCACCAATTAAAAAGTTAATTAACAATTTTATTAATTAGCCGTCTTATCGCTAAGATTAGCCAGGCACATAATATTACCCTGGCCGTAAAACTCACCTGCATAAACCGCATAAGCGTAACTTTAACGGCGTTTTCTAAAACAAATCTGTAAATCTTTAAAAAAAAAAAAAAAAAAAAAAAAAAAAAAAACGCCCTTTATATACTTATATGGCCAGCCGGGAACAGTGGATAGAAATAAATGCGTCTCCGCGCAATGGATTGTGTCCCTGAGACTAATGGTTTCTTGGGCCCATTTGCTCGAAGCAGGTTAAATTTAACCGCGGCAAAAAGTTAACTGCCCTTCCCTACTAGGCGCGTTCAAATACCCAGCCAAATTTGAAGAGGGCTGGATGCGCAATAACTCCTTTTCTTAATGGGGTGGTAGCTTATGCCACCTACTGGTTCTAGCGAATATGAGTGGCTTTTGCGGAAAACTTTCTGACAAAAGAGGACACGAGTGCGCGTGCTGCCGGGTTTTCGCGAAGCCGCGCGCCATACATTTGAGCCTAAGAAATACTTTGTTGCTCATGGTACAACTATGGTGCCTGGAACGCGTCTCCGACTGGTGTGTTTACCGCGTCCAAAAAAGTGGTCCCTCCATTTCCGCCTGATGACGTCATAGAAGTGTCATGGTGTCGCCAATCGCGCTCCTGGCGGCGTCCCACAGCTGTGGTGTATGTAGGTGACGCCTGTTTTGCTGCACGTCGCTTTCCACCGTGACTGTCCACGGAAGATACAGCAGCCGAAAGTTGGGACGCCTGGGACGCCATGACGACAGCGACACTCGCGTTCGCTCGTGCTTTTCGCCAGCATTTCTACGACCAACCGTCAAGATCGAGACAGGCAACATCATGACACTCCGCCTTCTGTGACGGCATTTGCTGCCACTTAGGAACCACTTTTGATGTATGGGCGGGATAGGACAGCAATCGGAGACGCGCTCCAGGCACCATAGTACAACTATTGAGTAAGGTAAGACAAATTCAACCCGTGCTTGGCAAATTATTTGATGTTTGACTGTCTGAAGACAAGACAAGCCTCGTTGAAATTTTCTTCCCAGTGCATAAGAGAACGACGAAGTTCAGTGCTAGAAAAGATGAGGAAGAAGTGAGCAGTGAAAGGCGGGTGGTACACCCGCAGCATGGTTGGCCAACATGTAAGAACGGTACATAAAACGTTCTTCAGATTATTAAAATCACGTATTTCGGCTCCCGTGGAAATTGGTACGCAGTCTGCTTCTGCCGGCCAGCGATGCCCGGCCAAACGCTGCCATGTCGACAATTACTGCATTCCTTTGGGCTTAGGAATGGCCAGAATCGAAACAGGATACAAAAATGTGTGTGTGTGGAGGGGGGGGGGGGGGGGGGGAGGAATCATTGCACATGCTTCGCGATATAAGTGAGGTAAGAAAAGCCTCCTACATAATTGCTTGCTGACAAACGTTCCCGACAGTGCGGCGACTACATGTTGCTTCCAACGGGAGCGAGGCTCGATGAGATGGACACACCGTACCTACTGCGCCGGTCACGTGACATAAAATTCCCACTCGTACGGAAATGCGTTTAACTTTCTGGCGCACTTAAAGTTAACTAGCTTCGAGCAAGCACGCCCAGCTGGAGGTGTAGCACAAGTCAAACTCTAAAAGTATACATATAAAAAAACAGAGTGGTAAACACTACGCGTCGTTTTTTTGTCTGTTGATGGTATGTTATGTAATGTGCTCTAAAATGCGTAATTAACTCGAGCTCAGTTTTCTGCAAGCGAACAATGGTGTGTTAGTTTCGGCAAACATTCATAAATGACCCGCCCGCACACACAAGTTTCCTGCTCCTTGGTCCTCGCTTTTTGAAATAAAAGCTTCATTATAAAAATGAACCCCCAAAGCGATGAAACTGTCCGATTTATATCCACACATGTTCTAAAAAGGCTGGAAATAAGATGCAGGCAATAAATATATACAATGTGAAGGAAGAGCTTTCCCGTCTCAGCAGTTCTATCAGGGGAAATCGTGCGGCCTCGACACATCTGCTGGCGTAGTGTCCCCCTCTCCCTCTCTCTCTCTCTCTCTCTCTCCCCCCTCTTTCGAACCACCACAAAAAAGAAAAGAAAAATGGACAGGGGATTTTAAGATAAGGTAGCAAACCAAATGAAAAACAATAAAACAGTATGTTTTTATTACGGGACCGTTCAAGCTGGCGTAGTCTTGTAACCATTCTGATGTTAGCCTGAGGACTGAGGCAGGAAAAGAGGAAGTTTCAAAGTAGAAGAAAAAAGGAACAGTCGAGGATACGTATCCTCGACTGTTCCTATTTTCTTCTACTTTGAAACTTCCTGTTTTCCTGCCTCAGTCTCAGGCTAACATCAGAATGGTTAATTTCCACCAGCTCGCCTGCGCACTCACTACAATATCGTAGTCTTGTAGTAATATCACATCCTTTATAGTAGCCGTACGTCTTTCAACAAACCCGAAGGTAGAAACCTTTTAATAGTTCCTGACTGATCCATAAAGCAGTCAACACGTCCACGTTCTTGACTTATTTGTCCTTGATAATTTTATTTCACCTTTTTTTTAAAACTTTACAATTAAAGTTAGTAAAATTTGTATTTATTTAATTCGATTATAATCAAATGAGACACAACGTGCCGCGGAAATGGACGAAACAATATTTCTGAAAGCAAATAAAATCAGAAAAATCTCTTCGAGCGTACCCCCACCCATGTCCCTAGATTGCCATCATAGCATGTTTCGCCTAAAGCCACTAACAATCCATTCGCAACTTTCACGACCTATACGAGTGTGCACTGGTACCTAACGAAGTGGCTGTCATCTAGATGGTTGACGTCGAACAGCAGCACGGAGCTGGGTGCGACGCGCTAGTAGTTCTAGTTTCGCTATATACGAGCCAGTATTGTAGCCTTACTTCTATATCTTTTGCACGTCAAGAAGGCGTAGGCAGGCATCTTTATTGTGAAGCCGATTATCCAGGAGCTAAGGAGTGCGATTCTCACAGCGCGCTGTACCACCATCGCCGAAAGTGCGAATATATGCATAGAGTACCCACACTCTAAATCCTTGTTCTTTTTAGTTCTTTGTTTTTTGTTTTGTTTTTGAGGGGGGTGGGGGCGTGTTTTTTGCCTTTGGTGTTCAGTAGAGAACGGACGACATTATAGTGGCCGTTCCGACTTGAAAAGGCAACTTCCGGGCTTTTAGATAGAATATCCGAAAGCTCGGGCGACATCATTTTCGCTCTGTCACGAAATAGTTTTAACATTAAACAAAAAATAATAATAAACAAAAAACCGTGCTCGTCTTTTTTTGTGTGTGTGTTTGCTATCAGCGGTTGTAGGAGAATCGCGCAGGATTATTGGTCATTGATTATAGGCAGCCGGCAACGGCCAGGCGGCGCCAGGAGGGTGAGAGCGCACGGTTATATCAGAGGAGTGCAACTTCCTATACCGCCCATGGAACGCAAATTGGAAAACCCTGGGAGGCCGCAGCGCCATTTGAATCCCCTGGTATCTGGTGGCTGTACTAAAATCAACATGGCGGCACAGCGAAACCAAAACCGAAACTGCACGGCAGCGCCATTGTGTTTGGATGGATGGGCGGTAGCTTGCGCCACCTAGAGTTAAAAATATATATAGTAGCTTTTTTTTTTTTTTTTTTTTTTTTTTGCCCGATTTGCGCGTTGCTTTGCTAGGCTTCTGCTGCTTTGCGGCTGGTTTTCACATTTCAGTGCTGGTTAATGTGCGTTCAAACGCACACAAGCCAGCACTGAAAAGCGAGACCAGCAGCAAAGCAGCAGAAACCTAGCAAAGCAACGAAAGTGACACATACACAAAAAATATGCAATGCTTGTCCTTTTGCGTCCATTTTTATTCAACAGACAGTAGAAAATACAGACGAAATTTCTCACTGTTTCGCACACGAGAAACAAAGAAATGAACACCAAAACCGGATAAAACGTTAAGGTTACGTGCGACTACGGTGATGATATGCGTCCTTGCAAATTTGATTATATAAGTAAGCATATAAGTAAAGACCGACGACGGTGTCTTAATTGCAACTAAAGGAAACTAAGCAATGAGTACCAAGAAAAACAGATTCAGTATTCATCGAGAACCTGCCCATTCGTTTTTAATATTATCACTTAAATTTAGGAGTGAGTCACTGCTAAA
Organism: Ixodes scapularis; assembly: GCF_016920785.2. NCBI lineage: Eukaryota > Metazoa > Arthropoda > Arachnida > Ixodida > Ixodidae > Ixodes > Ixodes scapularis. The sequence goes on along the minus strand of NW_024609880.1, from coordinate 44,500,704 downwards.
CGAAACGGGAAACCAGAGCGGATCGCTCTATCGCTCATCCTCAGTTAATCGAAAAATATTTAGGCTCATATTTTCACTCCTCGCGAACAGACGCGTGAATCGCTGACAACAGTGCCAAATAAACAGCTCACAGCAAAAAGTTTGCCATCTTTTAAAGTGAGCATATGTGCTCGATCTTGATATGACAAAGTCTTCACAGAAGTCTCCAGTAATTTGACGACATATTTCTCGCGGCGAGTGAAGAGCAATCCTGAACAATAATAGGATTTGGTTTTGTGATTGGAAACCATCGTAGCTATTGCCAAAATCAAACAATTAATACCCACTACCACTGCGGCAGTTGGGTTTTGTTGCAAACACCTAATCAGAAACTTAAGCAAGAGAAGACCAAAAGAGCGTACCGCACGGCCATTCGAACTCGAAACCATTGATATCCCGGCTTTCGGCAGTCATTGTTTCCCCAATTGGCACATCAGGTGGTGTGTTGATGACGAAAATCCATGCTTGATCACATTACACCAACAACAAGTTCCCACGAAAAAGAAAAGATAGCCGCGCGCGCACGAACGCGGGACGAATCTCGCGCCGCGACGCACTCCCAGAAGCGAAACAACCCGCCGACTCGCGTCCCTCGCGCGTTCTAACGGTCCACTGACTTCCCGGCGCCAGCGGCCAGCGCATCTCGAGGCGCGAGGCGCGGGTTCGGAGAGAGAGAAAGCGCGCCCAGACACGTTGAAAGAGTGAAAGAGAAAGTTACAATAACAAGCTTCAAAGCCATTCACACCTTCAAAACAACTTCACCTTTATTTTGCATCATTAGATATATGAACCAATTTTATTTAAAATGAAATAACAAGTGCCAACAGCCGTTGGGAGTGCGGCAATCGGAAGCAGTTCGCCGGACCGGACAAACGTCATAAGTATACGCGGCGGGACCGAAGTAGCCGAGAGCTTCACCCCACTGGTTATATCCTATCTCGTTGTAACTTGGCGCACGGCGAACGATAAGCCCCACATTGCGTGCCGAAGGCTTCGAAATGCGCGATGTATACGCTCCGTGCGGGAACTATAGACCTTTCCAAAAAGAGAGTTTTGGCCGCCGCCATTTTGCGAATCGAGCGACCCCTATCAGCCAGAAATTTCTGGCGCCCGACTGAGCTGTGGAAACCCGGTCAGCGTGACTCCCCACCTGCATTGTGCATTCGGAGTTCGCCGGCTTTCCTAGGAAGTTTTTACTTTATTTTCCTGTTTAGGATGCTTACCCTTTGTGTGTTTTCATCCACTGTGAGAACCAGGGAATACCAGGGCTCGTAGCCTACTCGGCCTTCAGAGGAAACGAACCAAGAGAGCGAACGTCAAGCAGCCCGCGACGCAGGCAGTTCGACGTTCTTGGAGGATTATTTATGTTGAGATAATCTCCAAAAAGCCTTCTCGGCTATGTTCCGGGTTTTCGCGAAAAATAGCTGATAGGGTCGAGTCCGGGTTGTGGCGACGGAATAGACACGTTTGTACAGTTGCTTTGAAGCTGTGCGAAAAAGCAGCTTTCTTCTAGATGTCCCCCAAAACACACCGGATTCCGTCCGATTGTCGTGAAGTGACTATCGGCGATTGTGGACACTGTATATTGGACATGCTGTGTTATTTGATACCTTTCTCAAGTCCTGTTTGGATAACGCGGCACCGTGGGGTACGTACAATATATCTATATGTTGTTCGATTGATGATACTCCTTGAATTTTATGTTGTGGGCGGGGAATATCCATGCAGTTCGGATATCCTGTGTGGTCAAATATTTTCGACGGCTGCGACCTTTGTAAATTGACACAGATGAGTGTACGGTGCCGTAAAAAGATCAACATGAAAGGAAACAAATTTTCCAGTTGCATTTGTTCTGTCGCGCATGGACTCACTAAAACAGCCTTCATTTCTTCGTTTTTGTTCCCAGAAAATAGTACAATGCATCCTTAAAAAACCCCAAAAATTATATTTACCAAAGAACACAAAATAAAAAATAGAACGCGGCAATTTAGCCTCCAGCAGCGCCCGGAAGTGCACCTACGCAGGCTGCCACAGCCCACTGACGAGAAACTCCACAGCTCAGCGCAGTCGGGCAACACTGACGTACACTCTCAAAACCAGGGACACGCGCTGTAAATCGCTTCGTTCGAGACTGCCGCTGGAAAGGTCTACAGGGGGCGCTTTGAAAAACGCGCGCAGCGCCGCTAGCGGAGGAGCTGGCGTTCGACAGTGAGGCGCGTTCAGCAGCCTGCGGCGCCTTTTCGCATGCCAAGCTGTGGCGGCGGAAGCGCGCACGGACGGAATTTCGGCTTTTTGAGCCGATACGTTGAGGTTGACGTTGCATGAGTGCTGGGGCAGAAGGGCATTTAGCTGTTCTCTACTTATATATTGAGTTTGAGTCGTTATTAGGGGTAATTACTCTAGTTGCGGCCGAAAAAGGAGTTGAAGCCATTTTCCGAAAAGCTAGACGGTTGCCACCATAATTGCTCTGAGTGGGAAATTTATTTTGCTCGTCGCTGTAAACGTATGACTGCTGGAACGATGACATTTGGAGGCGAGTAAGATGTTCACTAAGTTTGTGCACGAGCAGATGTGGAAGTTATGCTTCTAACGAATAAAGAAATAATGCTGTACTGGATATCCAATATTGCACCCAAAATGTTGTGTTATAGCGGGCTGTGGAAAGTGCAGATTTGGGCACACAGGTGCTTGGACTTGACAGTAACATGACACAGCACTTATTATACCAAAAAGATGTGGCATAGAGAAACCAGGCGGAAATTAGGTTTGGGCGGCGTAACTGAATGGGAACCGGTTTTGACCACGAAAGAGCTGTCAGGAGAATACCACTGGTCGTGGGAGGTGGAGATTTTACAGGTAGGAAGGGACTAGTGGACTGTACTTCCAATTGAAACAACTTTACGAAAGGTGGTTCCGAAGCCGAGAAAATAAAGTTATGTCGGCGAACACACGGTTTGGCCGTCAAGTGCTTCTGTGGTCAGCTGTTGTGTAATAACCTGTTGTGCGAGGTGCTGATTTTCGGCGCACAGGTACTTTGACATGACCGTAACTTGACACAACACTCATTATACCAAAAAGAGTTGGCATAGCGAAACCAGGTGGAAATTTAGTTTGGGCGGCGTAACTAAATGGGAACTGGTTTTGACCGTCAAAGGCTGTCAAGATAACACCACTCATCGTGAGAGGTGCGCACTTTACAGGTAAGAAGGGACCAGTGGACGGTACTTCCCGTTCGAACCACTTTGCGATAGGTGGCTCTAAAGCCGAGAAAAAAAAATTGTCTACAGAACTCGGGGTGTCAGCGTTTCAACATCCAAAAGGAGGCTGATCAAGAAAGAAAGCACACCACATAAACTTCCATACTCAAACGTCGATTCTCCAGTGATTCCGAGTTTCATTGTTGTTTTCTTTAAATTCATATTTGTCACTTTACTTTTTACCGTTCGAATCTTTTTACATGAAGTACAGATTGCGTGCCATACTTGTCCGGAAATATCGACACGTACGATGCGGACGAAACTTCTTTGGAGGGCATTCCTCCAACGAAATGGGCACTGCATACCCGCGAGTGTGGGGATGGCATTTCAGTTCGTCCCATCAGCGCTAACACATGTGGCGTTACTGGTACGAAAACAAACGCAGAGCTCAAAGCGGCAGTGTAGAATATGTCAGCCGTGCCGACACAGTGGCAGACATGATCGGGAGACCAAATTTCTCACGTTGTACGGCACGGGTCCATCGTTGTCGCTGTCACACAAAACATCGGCGAGGTGAAAAACTGTGAAACTTTGTCCCCACGAGATACGACGCATAACTGTTGAAGCACTTAATGACGCAGCACAGGCAGCGCTTCATGATTTGAACCCAGCACAACCGCACCGCTCCGACTTCAATGCGTACCAACGTACGCGGCGTGGTTTCGGTTTCGTTTTCTCTGGGGTTCTCACTGCCTGCCTTCGGAACCGGCCGCGCGGCGGCGAGCCAGTCGCGTCGCACGGAGTGTATACGAGCGCAACGCACACACATTGGACCATGACGCAGCGAAAAGCCTGATACTTCGGAGTTGAGGCGCGCTCCGGTGATACGCAGTCACGTTCCGGTTGGCCCGCCGGGGCCGTAGCTTCCGCTCTACTGGTACGTTACGCGATGACGGCTTCCTGGGATACCCAGTATTTCTTGCTTCAGACATTAGGCTAAGCGGCGCCACCAGAGTAATAGCTCACGTTTGAACACTGCGGGTGCCTATCATTTCGTCGAAACTCGTTTCATGGAATTACGTTTTGTGGACAACTTTTCGTGGGCACACGTTTCATGGACACACGTTTCGTCGACTCTGTGACGTTTCGTCGACAATCGTTTCGTCGACAGCACCACCGTAAAACGTTTCGTCGACAAACTTTTTTTTTTTTTTTTGCTGTTCCAAAGGGAATGCCGGAAACTTAAGGTACTTCCGCTTGTAACAGATGACGAAGACGATGCCTAGCGCAGTGAAGTAATATTCCGTTGAAAGCGGCGAGCTGGTCCCGAGCTGTCAGTCAAAAACATTTAGATTTCTTGCTGTCGGTGCTGCTGGGGCGACATCATTAAACCTCCTACGGAAGAGATCGTTGGCTTCACTACACGGCACGTTTGTACGCCTAGGTGGCTCCACCGCACGGCAACCACACGTACTATTTGCCCTCTCCCTTCCGCTAGCCAGTGCTCGGAGCTGACAGGCATAGTACAACTTATAAAGGAGGCACTGATCCAACACAAGGACGAGCGCCGCGCAGGCGCAGAGGTCGCGAGGAGCTGGCGAAGCCAGCTGTTGGCAGAGCCAGCTGTCGACGAAACGTCGCAAGATCTGTCGATGAAACGAGCGGTTGCTTGTTTCCACGAAACGATCTGTCGATGAAACATCGCAGTGTCGACGAAACGATTTGTCCATGAAACGTCGTTTGACGAACTGATTGCACCGTTGCAGGTTGCCCATGGGCCTGACCGACATAGCCGGCAGTAGGAAACGAACGAATTACCCCCACGAACGCCGTGACGAGGCACTTCTGGCAATGCCCCGGCAGATATTCGCTTGCAGCCACCAGCTTTCCCCGATGATAATCGCACTCGTTCCTTTAAACCGAGAGAGAGAGAGAGAGAGAGAAAGAAAACGCAGCCGCGTACCCCGACGGGAGCGTACTATCGCGCCCTTGATCTTGGCATCTCGCCGGGGGAGCCCGACGGCGGAACCGGAGGTGGGGTGGAGGACCGAGGATCTGATAAGAAGCGATGCCTATCGGAGAGCTTCCTTCCACGAGGAACGCCATCGCGCGGGCAGATCAGCAGGCGCCGGGAGCGACGCTGCGGCAGAGGGGCGCACATTCGCGGGGAAATGCCACGGAACACTAGGAGCGCCGTTCGTGGAGGTAGAAGCTTGCCCACTTTTATTCTAAACAGGAACATAAATAAAACCTTCGAGCGATTAAAAAAAAAAAAAAAAGGTAATAAAACGAGTTGGCGATAACAAAAGCGGCAAAGATTCAAAGGCGGTGGCCGTCCGGTCCTCAGAAGGGAAGGAACGGCGTCTTATTGCGTTGGCGTTTGAGCGTATTTTGGTAGCATATGGTACAACGTTTGATAAAAACATTTTGATGTCGGATTGTTGCGACGACTTCTCCGAATTCCGCAAGAGATCTGCAGGCGTAAATATAAAGCAGAAAAAAGTATCATACGAGTATAATAATACTAAAATTATTATTATTATTATTATTAGGAACAATTCAAAGACACCAGGCAATTCGAAAAAGATTAAACCGCGCAATTTGGAAGATCACAAGGACAAAGACGTCCTGTGATCAAGGGGCCAAGCTGTCCTTAAAGCGTTGGATTTTTCAAATTTCACGTGGTCAGAGACTTTTCTGTCCTGTTTTAAGAGCTCCTTCATACAAATTTGTTAGCGAAGGATAGGCACAATGGGCAAACAACGTGATCTAGCTTCGTTGCTCCAAAGATTGTAGACGCACATGGTTTTGTCATGCCCAATTAATAATAAAAAAAAAACACTCTTGAACCACGAATTAAAAAAAGAAGAAGAAATGTTGGATTATTGTGGATGAACAACCGCGTTATCCCTTAATGGCATCAATACTTTTGTTTCTGTGTGTGCAGTAAAGGTTGGGAGTACTTATATTACATTCAAAAGTGATCTCGGTAATTTTCTTACTAGATAATAAAAGTAACAAAGTAATTTGAAAATTGCTCTGAAAAAATATCGGTTACATGCAATACGATTACTTCCAATGAGTACCGCACAAGACTGACGGTAAGCGTGAGCGAAAATGCGGTGTGCAAATGCAGAAAACACTCGCCGAAATCGACGTCCTGGTGGGCAACGCGGAACATTCTTCGACATTAGGAACTCGGTCATTCGGGAACCATTTTACCGACATCAAAAAAAAAAGCCGAAAAATATTCGGAATAAACCAGTTAAAAAGAATGACATCGACAAAGAGATAAAATAATAAGTTTCTGTCTTTAAAAGATAAATTTGGGCGAGTATTGTAAAGATACGTGTGCAACCTAATCATAAAATGGCATATGGAGACTCACTAATTAGTTGACTTAAGTGGCGAAGAAGACCGCACTCAATACGCGCCAGCCAAACACAAGAAAACTACCACAACGTTTCTGCGACGTTTGCTTATCGTGTGTCACCCGATCCTCAAAAAAAAAAAAAAAAAAAAAAAAAAAAAAAAACTGGGGACACGATAGTTTGTAAAACCCGAAATAAAAAGGAAAATGTACAACTGTAGGAGCTGGCTGAAGGAAGAGAAGTGAATCGATAGGAGTGGAGCGTTGGATGTCGCGTGGCGGTCAGCGAGGACGGGCACGACGGGGCGCCGGGACGTCGCGACGAAGGCTCCGCCTGACGCTGACTAATCGACGCCCAGTCGTCGGGAGCGTGACAACGTCGACCACGTGGCAGCGGCCAGTCGGACCCAAAAGCGAGCAAAGAATGCGCTCAGAGAAACAGGAAATGTGCCTCCCTCTGATATTTGGCGTTTGGCCGTTGACACACAAAATACAAAATGCCATTCTCCCCTCCCCCCAAATAAAATAAATAAATAAATAAAAAATTTAAACAAGTGACCGCTATTTTAAATTTCCCCCCCCCCCCCCCCCCCTCTGCCCAAAACATTTTTTTCTTAAATTCGCAGCGATTTTTTTTTTTTTTTCACACCGCAGTAAATTATGCATTGCCGAACACTCGTCTTTCCGAAACTTTCGGTTACAAATCATGGTTTAGAGATCAGTGATTTAATTTCCACTCTGGAAAGACGCTGCTAGCGGTCTTCAGAGGTGTATTCTGTGTGAAAGGCGCCTGTGATCTACCAGCAATAAATATCGTCAGGTATAAGCAATGGATTATATCTTTCTGAAGAACTAATACGTTACATAGCCACTTCAGCAAATATTGACGGGAGTGGAAGCCAGCCTTGTTAATATGTACTGTGCATATACCTTTAGCTTCGCGAAGCTCTGCAGCCTGTGCTGCGGTGAAGAATAGTCGCCCGGTGCGTCCACTTGGTAACCTACGTAAGTAGCATGAGTTGATGGTACACTTATCAAGTTCGTTGGTATCAACTGTGCCTAGATCTACAATGTTCATTTCTCATAAACACGATACACGCAAGCAGTACAGGAGGTTTCGGCGAGCAGGTGGGCATATACTCGATTGCATAACACAGATGCCGGAGATCTTCCAACGCAGTCGCTTCCACGAGCCACCTGTGTTATGTCAATGTAAATAGCAACTTTCCCGGCGCTTGAAACGAACACCCCACCACATACGTCGTCGAGCTATGGATGCGATGAAAACGAGCGCCGCGATTTGTGACAAAACGATTTCATCTACCTGCCCGCTTTGTTTTGGTCACGTGATACATGACTATGGATTTTGCGAAATCGAAACCATTTTCACCAATGACACAAGATCACAACATTTTTGTCGTATTCTCCGTTCTTTTATTTCTCCGTATTTCAGGTTGTATCTGAACGAGCTTATTTTGTTAAACTAAGTATTTATATTTAAGAATTTAATTATTTATCGTAAATTATAAGTTGTATTGTTAAAAAAAAAAAAGTTGCCACGCTCAATAACGTGGTTGGGTCACTCTGGCAACGCTCTGAAACTATCCGAACCTATCTGAAACAGAACGAGGTTCAGCCGTCCTTCCGAAACTTTTCGAATACCCCGAGTCCGAAACCTATTTCGGAAAACGTTTCGTCCCACCACAAGCCATAACTACCATAACCGCCAAAACTACCTCGGAGTCACGATCGTTGCTATGGTTTTATTATTCGCTTTCATGCCGGCGCCTAGCTGTTTTCTCGCGACCCGTCGAAAATATGTAATTTGGAAACATAATTGCTTCATTGGTGGGGAGTTCGAGAAAAAAAATTTTTTTGTCATAAGCTTAAGCATTGAGCAGATTGTACGTATCGCCTTCGCATCGCGATTGTTTAACAATTTAATTAACATTCCCAGCACCAGCTCTTAAGTTGTCTTCGCTTGACAGCAAATTCAGTGCAAAATGCGAGGACAAGAGGGGGACACAAACACGGCGTCGTGTTTCTGTCCCTCTCTTGACCTCGTCGTTTGCGCTGAATTCGCTATCATGAGTTACCAAGTAGCGCGCGTATTCACCTTTGTCTTCGCTTTCACCCATACATTTTTTTTTGCATTTTATCTTGAAATAATGTTGTGTAGAAGCATGGTGTCTCTTGATATGATGTGCGGGGCAAATGTCGCTTTGCAGTAGATATGGCACGCTGTACGTACTTCGTAACTTTTCGTGAAGTCGGGATCTTAAGCCAGTCTGTTTTAATACGAAAGCATTAACCGGTCCCACGAAGCAAGCCGACGTCAACAGTTTGAAGCGCGCCAAACGGCACCTTAAATGCTTTCTGCAAGTGAAGCCAGCTCCCAGCTATCAAACCACGCGGAAAGCCTACCCAAACGGCACCTAATTTCCCCGATCCTAAAGGAGCGGAGTAACGCTGATGGATTTCGGCTTCGGTCCCATTGGCTGGCACGCGTCGACGAGGCTCCCATTAGCCGCTGCGCGTTGTTTTCAACGACTGCCATCCCAAGGCACCGCGTGTCCGCGAGGCAGCGACCCCATGCACGCACAAGGTCAGCAGCGCGCGCGCTCAAACGTCGACGTAAGTACGAACCAGGCGACAAAAGGGAGTTCATGCTTTCGCATTCACAACTCATAAGAAGTCCTTAAGTATATCTGGAGCCTTTTCAACTTTTTGCATATTACGTAATTGGAAAATGAATGAGAAATACAAGCCGATGGGCCTTGCTTTTGCTACTGTAATTGATATGAAGATATAAAGTATTAATTATAACGTCTGAGCCAGTTTAGAGCAGTAAGCCGAGTAAAGGAATGCATTTCTTACCAAGACCTAACAGGAAACAATGTTTAAGGTGTCTTGCATTGAATATAACTATAACCTTTGTTTCTTTTAGCTATGGGCCGAGTCTCTCTGCTGTAAATGTCGTTGTGAGGACTGTTTCACCTATCATCGGATCAGGGATGGGCAGTATTTCAAATACTTTGTGTATTTTGCATTTAATTACAAATTGAGTAATGTATTTGACGTGTGTATTTATATACTAAAACGTGGGTATTTCAAATACAATTGTAATAAATACAATTTTGTGGGCGAAAATACATCCCTCAAATTTATTGTCACGACTCATTTTGTTCATCCCAAAGCTGCTCTTTCTTCATTTCAACGCCAACGGCAACAACAAACCAAGAAACTCTTAATCTCTTCATACACCAGTCCTGAGGCAGTGCGCGTCTCGCTCATCGCGAGCGCCCGGGCACGCCGGGCGCCCGCGGCACTTGCTTCTATTACGTTAAATAAATGGTATTGCCAAAGTTACAATTCTTGTTTTTATGCATGTGGTTGTAAGCAATAGTCTCCATCCTTTATTCGGCCATGGGGCTTTTCTTTTTTTACCTCCGGCTTTATTTTAAAGGCACTGTCCAGAGCAGGAAGAAAACTACGTTATGCACCGAATGCAGTGTCTCTCAATCAAGCACAAGCGTTTAGTGACTTTGTGATTACGGTACTAGTCCAGGGCAAGAATAGAGACGAAATAGACGTTCACAGGCAGACAGGCTAATTAAGTGCCTGTGAAAACTTGTGATGCTTCCCAGCCTGATTTCCATCAATATTTTTGTCTGAAACATTCTAAATGCGCGGGTCGTCCAGATTTTCGTAACTGGTGCGAGTTGCAACAATAAAAAATTCTCTAGCTAGTGCTGCGCGTCTTGGTCGTCTCGGTTCTTTTTTGGTCTATACCAAAATGTAACCGACAAAAAAAAAACCTGCTTGAAGCTCTGTACTTTTTTCACCTATTATGTCCAAGCTGATTACATTTTTCTGTGATTATATTTCTATTACGCTACTAGAGTTTCGCACACTTACTCCCGAGTGTGATGCAAAATTAAGATGATACCCAGAAACCCGTTGCAGGTGCCCTGAAGTCGCTGACGCAAATTTTGAGGAATGTATTTGGAAAAGTATTTGGAGGAGACCAAATACATTTGGTTGTATTTGTATCTTGTACTTAAATGCTTTTTTTGAAATGTAATTAGATTTGTAATTAAATAAATTTTTGACGAAGTATTTTGTATTTGTATTTCGATACATATTTGCATGTATTTTGCCCATCCCTGCATAGGATATGTTGTTTCAATCTCACAAGTTACAGTGCTTCTATGGCGTTAAAGTTCCATGTTGGCTCCCGGAGCGCAAAAATTAGGGTTTGAAACCTGGGGACATTGCTTCAATTCTTTTCTTGCATAAAATCCCAATATTTCATTTTTATATTGGGTGCACGTTTGGCCAAGCAGTAACTGACGTTGATTAAGAGGATTCTGATGCGAGTACACTCAAGCCACATTGTCGCTATTGTCTACGGTTCTGATCTGAAGTCACCTTTCATAACAACCATACAGCGGCAGTTATTGTAGAAAGCCTACCTTGGACTTTAAGGGTGTTGATGGGAGGTTGCCTTAATATTTTAGCAATACATTAGAAACGGGCTATTCATGTTACTGTGAGTGACATTTTAATGATGTCTGAGTAACAGGAGTGCCATAAGGTTATCCATTAATGCCGCGTTTTCTGGGCTAGTTTTTTGTTTGACAACCTGGTAAATCAAATGAACGGCTGGACAGGAACGTTATTGCAGTTCTTGATCATGTGTAAGCAAACAGCTACTGGCATACTGCTACTGTGCAGGGCTCTGGCTAACTGACTTGTTTGTGTTCCTGTTACTATGTAGGTGCATGACAAATGGTGGGGTGTCGAAAGATGCAGAATATTTAATAGCAACTTTTAACGTACTCGCCTCACACTTGATACTGCCTCTGACATGCCACTATCTGAAATATACATAGGAAAGAGCTTGTAATAAAATTAAGCCGCACTGCTCCCTGTCACTTGCATGTATGTGATCACCAAAATGAAAGCCCAATTACGAATAAGTCAAACATTGGTTTGGTTTCTGTCTTAGCTTGTTTCAGATGCACCTGAAACTTGGCGTTTATTTTTCAAGCAGTTGAACGAATATTCACCCAAGAGACAGCAAGTTGGTCCCAAAGTTGGTTGGGCTAGCAGCCCGCAGCTTTTGTAAACTAAAACAGCTGCACATCAGGAGCATGACAGGGGCGCCTTGTCTCATTTCTCTCAAGGATGGGGACGAAGGCAACCCGGACCTGACAGCCAATAGTGCGGAGGAATGGCAGGTTAGTTTACTTACATTTAACACTCTTCCAGAAAAGTATAGACTTTGATACCATAAAGCTGGTTTGTATATATTCATTGCAACACATTACCTACTCTCAGAAGGGAAAAAGTGCAGGGTTTCAAACTACGAAATTACCTACGTTTTTGCAGTAGAATTATAAACCTAGTTTACCTTTCTCGCCTTTTAGCATAACTCGCCGAAATTGACAGGATGGTACATACGAAATAACAACTCTGTCCATTTTTCATTTTACCTGGGAGCGTGACGGGGGGAGGACTGGCGTATTTGATGCTTTAGAAATTGATTGCAGGATAATATATCGAATTTCCGAACTAAATAATATCACGAAAAAAGACAACTATTTTATTAAATGACATGTTGGAAAAAAATATGGCCAAGGAAGCAGTTCACTTAAGAGAGGTTGCTTGATTAGATAAACATGCGTTGGATTCACAAAACAGCATCTTTCTTCTGGTGCATACTCTTCAAAACTGTACATGAACCCGTTCTGCATATTACCCTAAAATTTCGCATTTAAAAAAGTTGTACTTTACACTACTTTTGGTGTGCATAAATCTTTGAAGCTTGGTGGGTGGCACCATTCCCAACAAACTTCAAGAAGCACAATTCGGTTTGCATACTTATTTACCTCGCTATGCTTTTGCTTCCGAAGTCGTTTCGGCAAATAACTGCCGACAACTCAATTGCTCATGCATAGTTTCATCTTATCAAGGAATACATGGCTTTCATTGACGTAGCGTCGGCCGCCATTGCTTTGTATCATGCTCCGGTGCTCGCACCTTCTGCAGCATACGTTATGTCATCACCGAATCTGTTCTCCACGGCAAGGCTTGCCAAGAACGAATTCGATGGTGCCAAATGCATGCTGCAGAAGATACGGCCGCAGGAGAATGTTACGGTGCCATATGACGTCGCATCATGTATAAAATCCGATATTTTAAATGTTTTCTACTATTCGTGGGTTTCAATGTTGCCGACTGCTGCAGCTGGCGTCATCGACTACAACAGAAAAGCAATTAGTTGGGAAACACTGCCTCCACGCGAGGCAAAGCAAGGTGGGGATTCCCCAGCATGCATGGATTCAGGGTTGATGCTGGGCCAGAAATGTGTCATGTGGCATTTCACTATAGGCTAAAATATTGTTTTCCATTTTTTTTTTTTTTTGATGGAGGCAGAAGACAATAAAAACACTTCTTGCGGTGTGTACGCAGGCCCCAGTTTCAAGGAGGCTTATACGCTCTCTTGTACGTTATAGGAGACGGCTATACTTTGGGTCATTGACACGGGAAGGAACTACAACCATCACGGCAGCCGATTGACCTGTTAACTCTAAGTATACGAAACTGCCATTTAATATATGAAACATATTTGAATACCTTATTTAGGTGTTAGTATTTAAAAACCTAAGTTCATCGCAGAACGTTTTATTGCAACATTCAAGGTATCATTCACATCCAAGGAGCTGTGTGTGCAAAAAGCAAAAGTTAAATGAGTTTTAACTTTATCCTTCATCTTTGTTATTTTATGCATCAGTGGATGCAGACATGCAGCAACTACTTCGAGCATGTTTTGTTTTAATCTTCTCAATAGCCGGAATGGATTTTGATTGCCGGCACCATATGCATTTAATTGATACAAAAAAGTGAGACTCTTTGGAACATTTTCAATTGACTGTGACCGAGCGCGTTACGATGCTTGTTACTGCCTATGATGGGACTAACACATTGGCGCCATCTATTGAGAAGTCTTTGTACACTTCCCGATCTGGATATCTTAACTAATTTCATCACAGGCATAACATAAATACGAATATGTCGCAAGTGACCTTGGCAGATTTGACCTTGAAAATACTACAAAACCTTCAGTCTAGTTATACGCGGGTCGGAAGTGTACTAAGGCTACTTGACTAACGGCGGCAGTGCTTCTATCATAAGCAGTCACAAGCAGTCTTAATACAGTAGTTCACAGTCAAACGTAAATCCGTGAACCAGTACACCCTTGCACGCTTTTCTACTGTGTAATGGTGTCTTGAACACCCATGGGCGTTATCGTGTCAAAAGCACCTTTTCTAGAGGTGTTATGGTGTGAGTTATAGATGTCTTGAACACCCATGGGCGTTATCGTGTCAAAAGCACCTTTTCTAGAGGTGTTATGGTGTGAGTTATAGACACTGCAGAACCCTCTTAAGTTGTAAAATTAATTTACAGTGCACTCTTCGCCCAAACGTCGCGCTAGGTGTACGAACAAGGTGCCAAAGTTTCAGAACTAACCGGCATCTTATTGAAATGTTGTAAGTTTTTTTAAATTCTTTTATTAAACTTTCAATGGGAAAATGGCTGCCGACAAAACCCTCTAACACATGGAGTTGAAAGGCGCGATGTAGTTACCGAGAACGGGCCCCATTTTCCGTTAATTTTTTGTAGGAAATCACCTATAAATTTTGAATGATATAACCGATATAGTTATCAAACTTCAGCATGTGGATCAGACGGTTATCGCTGCATTTGGGTGCAATGTGTAAATTAACGCATTAATAAAAAAAAAAAATTTGTTTTTTAACGCGCAGTGGTTTTTTTTTTTTTTTTGAGTGATGACTGATTTCAGATGAAAACACCCATATACATGTTTCCTGTGTCTTCAAACCATTATGCAAAAACAAAGGGAGCTTGTTTTTGTCAACGCTAATTCATTTATTAAATAAAGAAATAATTTGACGAATGTGGTGTTCAACAGTAAAGTTTGCACCGCCTACTTTGAAACTCCGAACGCATTCTTTTAGAGAAATCAACAAACACGTAATTAAGTTACAGATTAATGGTTAGCTCACTACTTTGTGCACCGATTAGATTGAAAAAAAAAAACTAATAATGTCGCTGAAAAGGCCTCTTCATTACTAGGCAGCACATGGTCTTGTTTAGTTTTGCTTTCAGCCTGTTGGGATCGTGGCCACGAGGGGGCCTGACATGGTCCCGCGAGTGTTGAGGGAGAAGACGAAAATGACACGGGACACAGCTCGGGGCAGCTAAGCTCACTGGATCCTGGGAAAGTAGCGCCATTGCCTACCCTGACTGATAGCACATACAAACAAATACAAACATACAGACGACAAAAACCTCGCAAGGTGATTGGCTGATCGGTCTCCGTTGCCATGGCAATTGCCATTTAGGTTCATTCAAATCTCCGAAGCTTCGAGAGGGTCGTTCTAAAATCTAAACCAATCGCCCCAAGACCGCCATGGAGCATCGTCGTACTGAGGACGTTCCTCGTCAGTATAAGCGTCTTCGGCTCTGTGTATGCCAATCAACTTATCAACTATGCCCATCTCCACGGATCTCTTATAATGGTATTGTACTTTCGTGCTTCGACACAAGAAGATTACTTTTCAATGCCTCCAAGCACCGACACCGCAAGTGGTGGCGGTCCAAAGATGTAGCAAAATCGCGGCATACATTAAACCTCTATATAGGCTAGCCGTGACCAGCGTATTTAGGTCGGCTCACCAAGAAAGAAGAGGTGGAACGAGGAAGGCCAAGGTGTTGTTTCACCACCGCCCAGCTGTGAGGCAGTAAAGCTCTCGGTACCCTCCGTTGTGTGATCTCATTCTGGGCTTTCGAGGCGGGGCCTGATCCGGCGTTGGCTAAGGTGAACCACAAACCTAAACATATATCCGCCGCCGCAAGTGGCAATGAGCTGTCGCTTAGGCGTAAACTCCAACCCAGAAGTCTTTTCTTTATTTTTCCTAGCAAGTTTGCGCGCATGCGTACAGCCCCTCCCCCTTCCCTGTCGTCGTGCTGTTGCTATATTGGAAGGGGACATCGTTCCGCACAATAAACTTTTTCAGTACATATCTTGGCGCGTAATTCGTTTTCCTTTTCTTCTTTAGTTGTAATTTTCTTCTCTCTTTTCTTTGGGGGGGGGGGGGGGGGGGGTGGTATATGGGGGCATAAAAAGCAATCACAACCGATACAACGCCACGATGTCAATGTGTTCCAGGGGCGGAGGGCATGTTGGAGTGGCCTTTATCTCCAGTTCGCAGACAAAAAGTCCCCCCAGGCGGCGCTCGCTATTCGGAAAAGGTTCGTTAGCTGCGGAGCGATAAGGAGATTCTCGCTGCGGCCTTTCCCGTTTGAAAGGAAAATCTGCAGAAGCAATATCATCATCATCATCATCATATTCATTACCTACGGAGTGAAAAGATTCTCGCTGAGGCTTTACCCGCTGTGAAGGGAAAAGCCCGTAAATAATCATTATCAGGTGGATCAACTGCAGAGCGATGACACTTAAGATTCTCGGAACTAGCTCCGCCTGCGTTACTTCACGTGGCAATGTATGCCATCAGGAACTAAGTGCATTACTTCTCGTTTATGAATTATTCCTCTTTCTCGAAATATTCTTATGATATTCTTGACCGCCCATGCAGCTTTCAAATGTAGGGCGGGTCAGGGGCCTTATAAAGCTGCGTTATTGCATCTTTCTTTTTTTACCTGTTTACGCCCATTTTATTCTTTGACTGAAATAGGCAGATTTTTAATTGAAATCAAATAAATCAAACTGTACTATAATCGGTAACACGAGGCTGGGCTAAAAAAATCAAAATTTAGCGGGGAAACAAAATGTAGCGGCAACATTTCGTCACTAAACTTAGCGGGTAAATTTTCCACTAATCATAGCAGAAAAATTTCCCGCTAAAGGTAGCGGTAACATTTCCCTGCTGAATTTAGCAAGTAAATGTTCGCTAAATTTACCCACGTGACATCACGTGTGACGCCATTATGGGAAACATCCTATAATGCAACATGCGGTTACGCCGACGCCGCATAACCCGGAAACGGACGCCTAAAAGCTGGGCTCTAAAAAGGCACTCCGGAATACAAAGACTGAGGTGCATGTAATTTAAGGTAAAAACACAGATATGGAGATACATATATCTCTGATACAACTGGGCGGGTATCCCTAAAGTACTTCCGCAAAAAGGCCAAAAAAGGTATCCCGGAATACTCTGTAGATGAGGTTAAGTAGTTGGTTCATAATTTAAAATTTAAAAGCTCTTGCGCCGAAAAACAAAAGAATTTTAAGTTTATGGTGTAAAAAAGAAAAAAAAAAAACTCCTGACAATTAATTTTAGACTACAAAATGTAACGAAAGTCTGACGGTGTCGATAGAGGTGATACACTGTAAACGTATTTCACTACGAAGATACAAATAAAGGTGTTCTTTTTAAGGTATTTAGATAACCAAATACAGATACACAAAAGTATTTCTGAGATACTATCGCGGTACATTACTGCCCAGCCCTGTACTGACAGCATCAGAAACGTAACACCTGACCTAATTATGTTCGGACTTCTAGTTTCGTGAATGGTGCTTTGGCATACTTATCGGATAATGCAGCAGTCCCATTCGCTGAGCAGAGATAATAACATGCTCAAGAGTTGCCACACCAAAAGAAAAATTAAAAACAATGTAAAATTTTTTGCCAACCTTGATCTGACGAAGGGGCTGCTAAATTATAGTCGGCGGCGGCCCTCTCTATTGCTCACCAATGATAATTTGCCACATAATAGCTCATCTCGCTTTATATTAAAGAAATAAAATAACACAAGCGTAAAGTGCCCTGAGGCTGCTTTGCTGTTTCGGAAAGGGGGGGGGGGGGGGGGGGGGGGGGGCGGGGGGAGCGCAAACTGAAGCCAAGTTGGTCGAGGCCATCGCAAGTGCGCCACTCATCATGCTAATCGACCAGAGCCCGTCAACTCTAATTGATTCATTAGAGCCAACTTCGTGGTCCCTCTGTCACTCATACTTTCTGTGCTCGTGGTGCTCCCTTTCCCCCACCTTTCTCATTACTTGGAGCGGTTGTTCTCTGAACATTGGTTTGGTTTCGTTCGCCGGCTTCTTCGGGGCATGTTCCACTTCCGTTGTGACATATATATATTTCGCCTGGGTGACAAAAGAAAAATCGAAACGACCCTTCGAGGACAGTTTATCGCCGGCCCCGGGTCGACGCTGCTGGATTTGTGCAGCGTACGACGCTGTTGCTATAAAAACCACTGCACTCCTTTTCGCATTAAAAACTGCGGTAAAGAGAAGTTGGGCTCTTCGCGGAGGTTTATTTTTCCTCTATGTGGTGAATTGTATATCCTTCCTGAATAACTTTATTTCGCATTCTGGGCGCGCGACTGGCGGTGGAAAAGAACTGACATTACACACCACAGCGGCATATACACTCAGCGTAGCACATTATACCAAGTAAAACATTTTTACTAATTAATTAATATACAACTCATTACGCTTACCTTTCGCCGTGATTGAAATATGATGGATGTTATTGTTTAGGAAATCATTCAGCGTAATATGAAGTTGGTGTTTTCGTGATTGCGTATAATTACTAGACAACGCGACACAGTCCACTTTATGTGTGTGTGTGCATTTAAGGTCGGTTGGGTTTTAGTTCATAAAAGTGCACACGCTTCAAACGCCGAATAGCAAGTTCTTCCCCTCTGACAGTAAAACATTGCAAGGATTACCTTCTGCAGAGTGTGAATAATGCGCGAAGCTTGCTTTTAGTGTGGCGAAAAGTGTTTACTTCGGGCACTATACCAAGGGGTAAAATCTGGTCAGTCCATTAGCGAGTTTTAGAATAGGGGGCCCCACAGCTTTTGGTGCCTCAAATAACTTGGGGACTCCAACTGCGCATGCGCAGTTGGACGCCCCAACCTGTTTCGGGCACCCAAAGCTGTGGGGCCCCCTATTCTAAAACTCGCTATTGTCCGAGCATAATGCCAAAAGCACTTTAACTTGCCTCGATGCTTCTGATGACCACCGGAAGCACAACAACATGGTTGAAAGAAAACCCGAGACTGCGGGTATGCGTGTAAACGACACAACACTAAAAAGTCCAGGGGTTAAAGACCTTTCGGTGTTGTGTCGTTTACCCGCAGTCTCGGGGGTTTTCTCAACCATGTGCAATGTACACCAGCTCGTTTGCGCCCTTACATTTTGTTCACAACTACATATTTGGTGCCTGCCATGTGCATGCCTGAGATTTCGTATGCCTGGGTGTGCGGAGGCTTTGGGCGATTTCGGAGGCGCAGCACACACGACACAGTCATGTGCTGACCGGGAATGTAATAGAATCGTCGGGACAAGTTTAAACGTATCAAGGAGTGGAGCGTGTGTGAAGTTGCCATGGGGGTTCTGCAGCGTCCGAGGTGCTTGTAGCGCATAGAGTTGTTAGTGCTTTTAGATTGAGAGGAGCCCCTCGCGCTAACTGAATCAATAGGGAGTTTTCGTAGATCGCATTGCCCCCTCCGCTAAGCGTTCCGCAACGAAGAAGTTGCTACTGCGCCTGCGCGCTAATAGCCTTGACTGTGGAGTTCCCGCTATCGCAGCGGGTTGCGGGGGGCCTTGCGGGACGGCGAAAACGATCTACGAAAACTCGCTAATCACAAGGGGAAGGAGGCCTACCGCGACCGCTACGCTATCTATAGGCTACTTTTCGAAGTCGTGAAGTCGTACATGCGCTGCGCCGTTCATTGTTGCGTTTTGAACCACCCCGTAACGGCTTGATATCACGTAGGGAAAGGTAACGGCTACAAAGTTGGTAGAGTGTTGGGGCAATGGCTTCAGAACGTGTACTGGAGTACAAATACTTAGGAATAGTTTTGGAATCAAACATGGAGCTGGAATGCTCAACTAGAAAATGTTTCCAATCAAGCGCTAAAAAAACAAAAAAAAACACAGAAAACTTTGGACACTTAGACGGATATAATTTGCCGGTCTATAGCTTTAATTAACAATATATTAGTCACCGATATTACCAAAAATTAAATACGTGTGCGCAGTTCCTTGACCATTACCGTAACAGAACGTTCGCAAAATAGAATACATACAAATTCAAGCTGTCCAATTTATTTTCCATTGCTATCCATCCACGGACTGTCTCACGACTAAAGTTCGATGCGAACCTTCTAGCTGTACACGAATAACGTTGACTCAAATAACTAGAACGAAACATAACAGACAGTAATTGAGTGCCAAATCGAACAACGGCTTTGTTCACGTTGCGCATGAACTAAAATGGTAGACTAATCGCCAATTTCGAGAGTAACAGATAACACCATACAAATATAGGTAAGCAGTATACTCCGCTTCACGGTAAGTCGGAGCATAATCGATGCTCCACGATTCGACGGAATCAACCAAATCGTGAAAAAAGGTACACCGACACGACGAACGTCTCTGTGCATCGCTGTGCAGTGAACGCCGCTTGTTGCGTGGCTATTTACGGAAACCACCTGACGACACGACACGTTGTCTGACTCATCATTTTCTGCACGAAGAGAAGCGGATTGCGTATATCCCTTATGGGCATGCATGCAAACAGCTCCTGACAAGTGTATGGAACAACGACAGAGATTGAGAGACCCGCGTTCGCAACACAAAAGAACGCCACGCCAATGCGCGCGGCACGCCAACACCTGTGACTGTGAGGAGGCCGTCGGCGCTACGGCGCTGCAGTAAAGTAGGACGGCGTTCGCAGGCGAGCCACGGGCTGTGCGGTGCGGTCTAGTGACGGGCCTGATGAATAGCGCCGGCGGAAATCTTATTAACGTGGTTATGCGAGGCTCGTGGAGGATGACAAACAACACAAGGGTAAAACCAACGCAGGAATAAAAAGACTCAAAGCAAACGTACAACAAATGTTTAACTCCACGTGGACATTTTGAAAAAGAACTGAAAGTTGCAAGCATATAAACAAAGTTCTAAAATTTAGGAAAAAGAAAAAAAAGGTTTGATGTATATATAAAGAAACACGTGCATGTATGCGAACAGACATCTGATACCACGGTTAAATGCAAATATAACGTGTCTTACATTTGCTTGTTTTCAGTGCACCGGATTCTGTATTGCAGTATATTGCACTCTATATTGTTGTGTATACAAAACAGATGCTGTATTTTAGTCATAAAAATAAGCAACAAAAAGTGGTGGGGCTGGGATCGGAGCGTTCACCTTTCAGAGACCACAAAATTACATCTCGAGTTATTTTCAAAACAAAGGCGCCTCATAAAATTGCAGAAACTTCCAAAACCCTAATACACGTATTTCTCTCTTTTTTTTTTTTTTTCTTTTGCAGGTTGGATGCTATTCAACCTAAGCGCACGTCACGACACACAAAAAGTTGGTGCGCGCTCCCGAAAAAGAAACTTACCGCAGACTTGCACGAGGACGTCGGCGCACATCACCACGATGCCGATGCAGAGCCCAGGCTGCCGCATGTCGGCCCGGTGGGACCCCCGACCGAGCACTCGCGCACTCACTCGACCGGCTGTCCACGTCCGTTGCACGGAAACATCCGAGAGCCGCGACGCCGAGGGGCTCTAGCCGTTACCTCCCGCGACGACGACGCCGGCGTCGTCTTCCCCGCGAGCCGCTGTGGACGGACGTCGCGCCGCCGGCATGCCGCGACGGCCTGGCTCGCGCTCGACGCCCGCCCGACCGACTCGGCGTTGGCGGCAGAGACGGCGCCGAAGTTTTTGCCCTCTCCCCGACGACGCCGCCGGCCGCCGCGCTGGCGTTGTCGGCGTAGCGCTGATGCTCTCGCTCTCGTCCGCGCTGGAGGACTTGGGAGATGGGGAAGGGGGGACGTCGGCCGGTCGGGGCTTCTCTTCTCGGAGGGCGAGGGGTAAAGCGGATGAATGGGGACTCGGTCGGATGAGGAGCGTTGACGCCGGAGTGGAGGAGACGATGGTCGCTTGCTCGGGAGCTAGGAGCGGCGCCGCCGGGGAAAAGCACGTGGCGACTGGAGCGTGGCGGTGACGCTGGTCCGCGGCATGGTTCTCTCGAGTCGATAGCAGTTCGAAGGGATACACATACACGCACGTGAAGGGTAGTCTGTGGGGCACCTTACGATGTGGAGAAAGCCGGGGGTTCGTCCAGTGGGCGCTGCGACGATAGAGCTGGACCAGTAAAAGATTTCCTGGTCGAAAACACACACACACGAAGCGTCGTCTACGGAGCACGTTGCGACGGCGGAGAGTTCGTTCAGGTAGCCAGTCGATGGCAGCGCGTCCTGCCAGTCGAAGATTCACACGTGGAGTCCATCATAGTTACGCCGAAAGATCACTGGAGATTCGAAAGTTTTTTTTTTGTTTGTTTGTCCGGGAGTGGGGTACGTTGTCAGGCGCGTTGAACGGGGGAAACTGACAAACGCGGAGCAACAAACTGTCTTTCGCGAGAGCTGCAGCATTTTAACAGAACGGACGACGGCGCTGACTCGAAAGCACGGCGCCAACGGAGGAAAAGAGAAAACAGGGTAAAAATGGGGAGATGGGTCCCGTCGTCCAGTTTGCCAGGCGCCGTCCCTTCTGGGAATGGGACGGGAGGAGGAACCGCGCTTCGTTCCCCAGTCGGTCGCAAACTCGACGAACGGCCCGCGCCGACCAGTCTGAAGTGGCTCCAAAGTTGTTTCGGCGAGAGAGAGAGAGAGAGAGGGGGGGGGGGGGGGGCGGGGGCACAATGTTTTGCCCCCCTTTTTTTTTCTGTCTATCGCTCCATCCTTCTTCGCTCCCTCGTTCTCTCGCATGGGGAAGCAAGAGCAATCCCGCATAGCGGCGATGGTGCCGTCGCAGCGCGCTTATCTCTCAACGCTCCGGCTGTTTAGGTTTATTTTCCTTTCATATTTTCTTTTTTTTTTTTATTTAGGAACGTCGGCTGCCGCCGCAGCACAGAACAGGATTTGGGAAAGGGGGGGGGGGGGAGGGGAGTGCAATGCGAAGTGAAGCTCCTAAAGTAGAAAAAGCCGCGGGGGGGGGGGGGGGGGGGGGGTGCTGTTGCCCGAAGTGGAGGGGCGAGCGTGGCAGGCGCCGACGGCTTCCACAAGCCAGGGTTCGTATTGCGTACCCCCTTTAGCTTCTCTGCTTGTTTATTCGCCAATGACTGTTGTGGTTTGTGTGTGTATGTGTGTATTTTCTGGATTTCTGTTTGTTGCCTTATCACCCCCCCCCCTTTTTTTTATTTCTTCCAGGATTGAAGATTTTGGCATTTTGTCTTTCTTCTCGTCATGTGTTTGCGCTTTTTTTTGCATATGGTTTTTATATTTCATATATATATTCTGATTGGCGTGAAGTGTTTCGGCATCCATAATCAAGCCTTTAATTAATTTCACGAACCTGGGTGAAATTGAGTTCCGCACTGAAAATGCTATATTTATCAAATATGGTAACACAGCGAGGTGCTTTTTTCCCCTGGCAATTGGGATAAGGGGAGTGATCACGACCAAGAGAAAAACGATGCCTATCATCGCGCAAAAAATGGTGTCTGAACTGTAGCCAGGGATGGGCAAAATACATGCAAATATGTATCGAAATACAAATACAAAATACTTCGTCAAAAATGTATTTAATTACAAATCCAATTACATTTCCAAGAAAGCATTTAAATACAAGATACAAATACAACCAAATGTATTTGGTCTCCTCCAAATACTTTTCCAAATACATTCCTCAAATTTTGCGTCAGCGACTTCAGGGCACCTGCAACGAGTTTCTGGGTATCTCATTTTAATTTTGCATTATACACTCGGGAGTTAGCGTGCGAGGCTCTAGTAACGTAATAGAAATATAATCACAGAAAAATGTAATTAGCTTGGGCGTAATAGGTGAAAGAAGTACAGAGCTTCAAGCAGTTTTTTTGTCGATTACATTTTGGTATAGGCCAACAAAGAACCGAGACGACCAAGACGCGCAGCACTAGCTAGAGAATTTTTTATTGTTGCAACTCGCACCAGTTACCAAAATCTGGACTCCCGCGCATTTAGAATGTTCCAGGCAAAAATATGGATGGAAATCAGGCTGGAAAGCGTCACAAGTTGTCACAGGCACTTATTTAGCCAGTCTGCCTGTGAACGTCGATTTCGTCACTATTCTTGCCCTGGACTAGCACGGTCGTAATGACAAAGTCACTAAACGCGTGTGCTTGATTGAGAGACACTGCATTCGGTGCAGAACGTGGTTTTCCTCCTGCTCTGGACAGTGACAATAAATTTGAGGGATCTATTTTAGCCCACAAAATTGTATTTAATTACAATTTTATTTGAAATACCCACGTTTTAGTATTTAAATACACACGTCAAATACATTACCCAATTTGTAATTAAATACAAATGCAAAATACACAAAGTATTTGAAATACGTATTTTAAATACTTGTATTTGAAATACTGCCCATCTCTGACTGTAGCAAACAATGCATTAACATTTTTTTTTTGAGGGTTGGAGGGAGGGAGGTGGGCGACGGCGACTGCAAAGAAAATTTGCGAAGCATCAAAAGATATGTGTCGCATACAGCAATAATAAACAAAAATGCAAACACTATGAATTCAGCTCAGTGCATGCAGCGGGTCATTCCTACACATAAATGCAATGCGACATGAATGGTCTCTTCAGGTTGGATGATTTATGCTACATGCTACTTTTACAAAATGATTATTTGAAAATGTTTAAATCTTCGCACAGGACCGTTATTAACCCGCTATCCAATCAAGAGGCGTAGACACACTGCTTTAGGTTCCTAAACCAACCAATATACAATTTCCGGGTCCATCCATCGTCCAACAGTAGTAAAAGTTTCTTAGGCTTGTCGGTACAAGACGCGACGATTAGAAAATATCTTGAGCAACAAAATATTCTAAATAAAAGACCTACGGAAGTGCCGGGAGGCACTTACTTGATCGAATGATCGTTTTAGCGAACGCCCACGTTTCACCGAATGACACTTTAGCGAATAGTCGGATGCCGCGAAGCGGCGTTTTCGGGTGGGCCAAATGAGTTGACATTCTTGTAATGAGCCGCCGCAGACTGTCGCCGAGAAGCGGCGTAAGCGCAGCGCGGCGGATGGGTTAACGCGCGCCCCCGTTGTTCGCTAAAACGTCGATTCGCTCAAATGTCACTGTTCGCTAAAACGTCATTCGCTCATGTGATATGGACCCGGAAGTGCCATATATGGCCGCTCAAACGTCGGGCTCACCTCACCGCTCTTACTCGCGAACCCGGACAAAAGCTCACCCGAATGAAATTGTTTGCTTTTCTCCATGCCAATGACACGAGAAATTAAACAGCGCATTCTATATATGAAAAAAAAAAGTATGTATGACTCGCGCAAGGTGCTTCTCAGAAGTTCACCGGAGAAATGCTCGCCGGTGACCTTTTGTCCGGTGAGCTTCTGTCCGTTTACCTTGGAACTCGCCGCTCCTTGCGTATCTTAGTCTGTCTTTCAGTGATTGCAGTTGCGTTTGTTTTTCAGTGGAAACCGATATCTGCTTTCTTTTGCCATTGTTCCTACGTCAAAAGACCAAGCGGACCTTCGATTGTGATTTTTGACTACTTTGGCTATTAGAGTATGTTACGACTCTGACTTCCACTACTTAAAAAAACACCACGAAAAAGTACGATACTATGATAAACATATATAGCCCTCCCAACATCTTGAAAATTTGGGACGGAAAAACAAAGAAATTGGTTTCAGGTTTCTAATCTGTTGAAAGTTCACCGGCTCGCCTGCGTGTTTTCAGTAATTTCTGGCGGCCTGTCTTTCTTCATTAATAAAATAACGCAAAACAACAAAACACGAAAGGTATTGGTTCACCTTGCTGGGCAGTGCGATACAGCACAACGCAGTTTCATGGCTTCCACGAGACAATCACATTGGATTGGAGGAACATTTTTGAGACGTGCGGGCAGCATGAAGAAAAAATGTGTCAAGGGAGTTTGTGTTCGCTGAAAGACACAGCCAACGAGCGCAGGGCGGGGAGTACGAGGAGTACACGACAAACCTATAAACGTTATTTGTTTATGTACGCTTTTCTAAAGTTTGGGATTTAAAGGCTCAGAAAAGAAAACTTTGCATCTATCCTTCACGCTCTTCAAATTAAAAAAAAAAAAAATATATATATATATATATATATATATTCAAAGTATCATCATGCCCTCCCTCGGCAAGGAATCAACCGAAATTAGGAGCGATATCTTTTATGTTGCGAAAGAATCCCATGGACGGAAAACCACAGGAAGAAAAGAAAACTGCCAAAAGTGGCTGCCAATTCAAGATACTTGCGGCGATAGCTACCTTACCTCCGAGAAACCCAAGGAGAAAAAATTCAAGCTGTCATAATGTTACGCTACGCTAATATTATGGAGGTATTTGACGAAAGGAATTTTAACACGAAAAGAAGAGTGTCTTGCGGCTTACATATAAAAGAGTATTTATATATCTCTATGAATATTTATACACGATGCGTATCGTTGCCTCCGAAAAAAAAAAAAAAAAGGTCAAATAAGCAGTGAAAAAAAAAAAAGATTTTTTGAACAAACAAGCAAGCACCGATTTGATTCTGAGAGGCACTTTGGCATGACTTGAAACCTTTCTGGGTACCGACTTTCTTCTAGTACGTAAACAACAAAAAAGTCAGCATCGTGTAACACTTAGCTCTTTCTTTGGATGACCTAGACGAGACGGAAAAGAACGCACTTTAGAAATGCCACCTTTCTTTCTTGCTCACAAATGAAACGAAAGAAAATAAAGAAAGGAGCATGTTTGCTTTGCGACCATACGCGACCCCCTGCTTCGAAACACGACGGGCTTCGCTGGGGAAACAGAAACAAGATGCCGCTTGTATGCTCACCCCTAAGCTGACAGTGCGGCGGGAGCTACGTGGTCGTTCAACCAGTCATGCGTCGTTTTTACTTTCGCCGCGTGATCACGCTACTGAACACGTACGGGTGCGCGGAGAACGGGGTCAGGTGATGAAAGGCAGGCGGTCCGGCGAGCACAAAGCTCCCACCGCCCAGTCAGCTTAGGGAAGTTTGTCCTCCTCCTCCTTCTCACCCCAGTTCGCTCGTTGTCTGCTCCCTCCTGGGGGTGATTGTTCCCATTCCATTCTCCCGATCCACTCATGTCTATCTTTCTGAGCGATCGCTTTTTTTTTTCCTCCGCTCGCGGGTCGTTCCGAGAAACATTTCACTCTTCATGTTTTATGCTGTTTTACGGATGGAAGGTTCTGGAGGTACGCCTCCCCAACTAAGGTAACCATTTTTGCAGTGGAAGTCGTCCGGGAATAGCAGGTAAAGAGGAAGTGGACGATGCACGAAAGAATTTGTGAAGAGCTGCGCTTTAGTGTAAGTAATTAGGGCGTGTGGATGTTTATGCAGCGTGAATCTAGTAATGGAAATAGTGTGACTTCGCTGTAGATAAAACTTTTGACCTCAGCAGTACCACTATTAACCTGGCTTGGTTGTGTGACGTGCGTAAGGCTACTGGCATTTCGCGAGCGCACGCTGCTGCGATGCGCTCCTACATTTAAACTAGTAGGTGGAATTAAGTCCAGGATTCCTGGGATCCGCAGCGGGAGCTTTTCTGCAAACTTGCAATGACAGAGGCACGTGTGAATTGCGATTAGCACATAGATGTGCCATGAACGACTCAACCGTGCCTCAAACGTCACAAGAATTTATAATGGTTCATGGGGGGGATAGGGGGCCGAGTGTGTTAGCGCCAGTGTTGTGCCAAAAATTCAACACAAGTATTTAAGATTAGATACTAAATACCCATTTGAAAATGTATTTCAAGTAGTGTTCAAGCTTCTTTTAGTGCGATATATCTTGAGTAGTTTACAAATACTTTGAATAAGTAATTAAATTACATTCGAAGATACTTGGTAAGTGTGTTGCAAGCTGGTAATATAAGAATAAAAAAGTCAGAAAGGGCAGCTCTTTCTGTGATGACTTCGCTGAAAATTACCCTTTTTCTCTTATTTTTGTGACTTTCGAGAAGCGTCTCCCTACCGAAAAATCCGGTATAACTTTTCACTATCCGGATTATGGAATCGGAAATGTGTTTCTGGAAACCCGAAATCCAGATTGCAGACAAAGGAATAATTTATTAAAACCTAACATCCAGTTACACTCCAGATAGAATCCAGATAAATTTCCGGTTCCATAATCCGGATAACGAAAACTTATACCGGATTTTTCAGTAGGGCTTAGCTGCCGCAATTGAAGTTAACTTCGAAATAAATTAGGATATGCAACATTATGGTTGCCGCAATATTTGAAGAACAGAAAGGTCTTACCTACAGCAGACAATGTTCCTGTCGGACTTTTGTTTGGAGGCAAGCTGGGCTCATGACACCTTCCGCAATAAGTTCCTGATATACTTTGCCACGATTCGGGGGACTTCAGATGCAGTCCGACACAGCATATACCTAACAGCCAAACTAGAACTTACAAAGCGGCCAGTCATGTTGAGTACGCGTTCGAACGGTAAACGTGAACGCCCAGGAGCAACATCGACTCGACTACAACAGCCTCTGTCACTGATCAACAACAACCTAAAGCGAATACTATGTCCACCTAATCAAAATGACAGGAAAATCACCTGCACTTTCAAATAAAAAATAAATAAAAAATAGGACGGTCAGGAGCGAAACACAGGTAAGGCAGAAAAGTGTCCACGACACTCCTTCTCAACCCCTTCCCCTGCCTTCTTCTGCACCAGTTCCAACCATTCTTGTTGCATTAAGGTCAAGACCAAAGATTCCAGAATCAGAATCCACTAGTTTAGAAATAACTGACTACGCCTGGCTGAAAAGTGGTTTCGAGGATTTTGAGGCTGAAACAATGCGTACCTTCGGAACAAGATAAACGAAACGCCTTTAAACGAGCTTGGGAGCAAAAGTTAAGCCGCAACAGGCACAAGGAGCTTTGGGGAAGCCGAAACTTGGTCAGTGCAGATCAATAAAGCCAACAGAATCTTCTTTGGCCGAATTAGTGCCTGTAATTATAATGCAATTAAATGCTAAGGTGCAAGCGAGCTGGACAAGAATGATGAAAATAATCCCTGGAGAAGGGGAACAAGAGGGACAAAGGACAAACATAAATCTCCGAACACAGCTAGGTGACTGGTGAGCGACCGAAAAAATCCGCCTGCTCCGGGTATCGAACCCGGTACCTCTCCATTACAGGTGGAGCGCTCTACCAACTGAGCTAACCAGGGGTTAGACGTGAGTAGAGCAAACGGGGTTTATCAGTTGCCACCGTTTAACACCAACAAGGGTGAAGCTTGCAAGTTAAGGTCGTAATTACAATGCAATGTGTTGGCATTTTCGCGCATTTTCATTTCAGGACCTCCTGAACCGGCGATTTCCGAAAAAAGGTTCATTGTGATCGTACCGAGCGTTGTGGTCACAATCCTCCGGTGACCGGAACCACTCTAGAATCAAACAAAAAGGTGGGGTCTGTGTGTAAGTTCTGGATGACGTCACCAGCACTTTGCAAGCTCCAGGCGTGACGTGCCATTTCAAGACAACTTGAAAAGAAAAAGTGGAAAAGAGGACAAGAGGACACATGGAGGCGGGCGAACGTGAGGCTTCCTTTTGTTTTGTTTTTGTTTTTATTCGGAGACTACGTTTTGTTCGTGCCTTGTTTCACGTTCTGTGTTGGGTCGCTTGGCTCCAAGTTTGTTTTCGGTTCTGCTTTGGCCTGGAGTCAGGCGATCCCTAGTTCTATAGATTGTTCCGGCGACAATTGTTTTCCAAGGTTGCAAATTGTATCTGAGATACTGAGTAAGATAAAATAAGATAAGTTTATTTGATTACAGAAAAAAAAACTGTATGTGGGACATGGCAGTACAGACATTTTATCGTGTAGACACAAAGGATGGTTAAATGTAAGATAGTGAGATAGTGAGAAATGTTAACAGTGTAGAAAATACTTTAGACGAAATGTATTTGCAAGATACCAAAATACTGCCAAAAGCATTTGAAATACAGTATGTTGAGTAGCGTATTTAAGATAGGCACAAGTCCGGTTAGCGCACCGTAGCTCGGATCACTTGGGGCGGCAGATCGCGTCCCCCGGCCCGTTTTGATGAGGAGTGGATGATCATCGTACCGAAGTACGGTCGTGTATCGCTACTTTGTGGTGCACGTCAAACACCCAACGTAGCTAGCAGTCGTACTGCTCTGGTTGAATTTCTCATCTACAAATTAAACCGACGTGGCATCACCACAAGAGCAGAGCAAGCTTACGCTGTCTAAATGTTTAAACAAGTAAGTCTAACTTGCCTTGGCAGTTTTTTTTTTTTTTGTCTTTCTCGATTACCCAAGAAACTCTTGGGAAATAAAGTGACCACTTGCCATAATCAAAACACACTTAGGGCTCGAATCCACAACCTGCCTATTTGCGAACAGAAATCGTGTCCATCCCTGGTTCATCCTAGACTGATTGTACTTGTTTTTACAGGGACTACCTCTAGAAACTCACGCCGTGTGCGGTTTTCGCCTGCCTTTTATCCGATTCGGTTTTGTTTTGAAGAAAATCTCAACACAAAAAAAAAAAGGAGAGGGGTGCGTCAAAGAGAGTCTCCGCGGTTTCGTTTCGGGGGGAAAAGGGGACGGGGAGGGGGGGAAGGGGTCGTTTGCAATAGATTGGTTTGTGTGTTTTCATATCTACAGACTTTTCCCAGCCAAAAGGAGAAGAAAGCATGCACCGTATGTGCCCCTGTTTTCCAGCCGCTGTTTGTTTGACGTTTTAAACGCTTCTTATCCCTTCCCCTCCGCAGTGTTGTTGACGTTCGATTGTTGTTGTGAATTCACCAACATGTTCGGCTTTCGAGGGTCTAAAGGGGGTAATTTGGCGGATCAGAAACCGAAAGAACGTCGGCGCACATGCTTGAGTACCCTTCGGGTCATTCGGCCGTGAAGGACATGCGGTCTCCCTGTGGGGATGGGGAGGATAAAAGGGCTTAGGAGACATGAGAAACGCCCTCTGCCTTTCCAGGAGAAAGAAGAGGGGACGAAGTCGTTCGGAGGGAAAAAAAGATGTACGCCAAGAAAACCAAACATGCGTCCGTCTTCGGCTCCTCTGGGACCGGGTAGAAAGATAAGGACAAGTGTCTGCCTCCTGGGGGTTTCGTCGAGGGGATGATGGGCTGGCGCCGCTGTGTTTGCTTTTTGGTCCCACTTGGTCCTTCCGCGAGGGACGGCGGTCGGTCGGACGGACGCCGTTCTGTTGACTCCGCGGAGACCCGCTTGATCGGGAATTTCCGATTGTAGTGGTAGGGTGCATGGAGGAGGAAGAAAAGGGCCGAATTGGCAAATTGGCGGGACATCCCGTCCTTGTTTTGAGTGCTTGTCTTTATTTCAACGTGAAATATTCATAGACCGACACGCGCGCTTGACGTCACGGAGCTGCGGTGGCGCTGCGATTGCACCGGAGCCGGGTGGTGGGGCAGAGGAGCGCACGTTTTGCACAGGCGTGCAAAACGTGCGCTCCTCTGTTACACAGCTTTGCTGTTGCCGCAAAACGGTTACACAGCTTTGCGGCACAGCATGCCGCGAAGCTGTGTAACCGTTAAATTCATTGAAAGGTACAGCAAACGTATCGGAGTGAGTTTTCACAAGTTCCCGGCGGACTCTGAAAGACGCAAAAGTTGGATAATATCCGTGGATCAAAAAGAATGGTCGCCTCGCGATGACGATTTTTTGTGCGGCAGGCACTTTCTTGAAGGGAAGTGTGCCTTTCATTTCAATCTCCGTCCCGAGGCTTGTTCATGTGCAGGAAAACCGTCGTCTCATCGAGACCACCCACATTTTGTTCCTGTGGTGCTCGCGCACAACGCACCGGCGAAGCGTTCGTCGGTGGCCAGCTTCGCCCGTGCTACCAGGCGGAAGGAGATCGGCGGCAAAATAAACAAAGCGTTACCGCTTGTCATATCTTGTGGTCTTGAGGGTAAGAAAAATATCTTACATTGATTTTAAGGACGCTGTGTGTATTCAATAAATTAATAAATGCACTTCCGCAGACCCGTTGTCTGCTGATCCCGCCGACAGCGCGGAAACCGGATTGAAGAAATCGTAGGCCTGGAGATAGTTGTACGCTTGCGCAGTGTCGGCCGTGAACTGGCTTGGCGAAAAAACTAAATAAACGAAAACGTGAGCCATTGAATTCGGT